>NC_143547.1:36677124-36723380 GCF_031878675.1 Megascapheus bottae | reverse complement strand
TGGATGGCCAACTTTCACAGACCATCAACAGAGACTGCTTTCTTCATTTCTCTTTTCAGCTAGTTCATTATTAGTCTGTAGACATGCTACTGGGATTCTCCCCCTTTTTAAATTGGATTATTTTAGTTATAGGGGTATTTCATTGTTCTATCTCCGTGCACGCATGTTTACACTCGGTTCTAATTAATTTTACCCACTGCATCACATCACTCTCCTTACACTCTTCTCTCAATGAAATAGCGCCCCCAACAGGTTTCTTCTTCCATTTCTCTCTCTCTCTCTCTCTCTCTCTCTCTCTCTCTCTCTCTCTCTCTCTCTCTCTCTCTCTCTCTCTCCTCTCTCTCTCTCTCTCTCTCTCTCTCTCTCTCTCTCTCTCTCTCTCTCTCTCTCTCTCTCTCTATCTCTATCTCTATCTTTATCTCTCTCTCTCTTTCTCTCTCTCCTGGCCTGGGGCTTAAACACAGGGTCTGTCTTCAGTTTCTGTGCTCTTCCGCTTGAAACATATCTCCAGTCTCAGAGCTTCAGCCCAGGGCCTGAGTGCTGACCTTGGGCTTTCTCAAGGCTAGAGCTCTACCACTTGAGTCACAGCACCATTTCCGGCTTTTTTCTATGTATGTGGTATCAAGGAACCAAACCCAGGTCTTTATGCATGCTAGGCAAGCACTCTACCACTAGGCCAAATTCCTGACCCACTTTCAGTTTTTTGATGGTTAACTGAAGATAGGAGGCTCATGGATTTTCCTGCCAGGGCTGACTTTGAACCACGATTCCAGGTCCTTATTTCATGTTCATAGTTGTGTATAGTCTATTTCAATAATATTCTTTCTTCTCTATATCACCCCCACCCAGGGACAATCACCTCTTGCTAGATGGTCTCTACCTGTCCAGACTGCATTCCATAGTTATTCATCT
Organism: Megascapheus bottae; assembly: GCF_031878675.1. Taxonomy (NCBI): domain Eukaryota; kingdom Metazoa; phylum Chordata; class Mammalia; order Rodentia; family Geomyidae; genus Megascapheus; species Megascapheus bottae. Next base: position 36,722,468 of record NC_143547.1, on the reverse strand, counting down.
TCCTCTCCTTCCTTCCTTCCTTCCTTCCTTCCTTCCTTCCTTCCCTCCTTCCTTCCTTCTTCCTTTCTATTTCTTGCTGGTACTAGAGCCTGGCATTCTCACTTGGCTTTTTAGGCTCAAGACCATCACTCTGTCACTTGATCCTCACCTCCTTTTCTTGTTTAATTAGCAGTAAGAGTTTTCCAGGGCTGGCATTGAACTGTGGTCCTAAGCTCTCACCCTGCTGAGTAGCTAGGACTACAGGCATGAATCACCAGTGCCTGGCTTTATCCTCTTGCTTTTTCTGTTCTCCCCTTTCCTTCTCCTGAGAAGTCTCTTAGCTTGATTTTTATTCTATGTTTAACCATGTAAGTAATTACACATGTGAATATTTGTACTTATGTACATGCCCATGAGTATGAATGTATTTTAGGTCTAATTACCACATATGAGTGAAAACATACAATATTTTGGTTATGTGACTGATTTTGTGTCCTGCAACTGTCTGAATGTATCAATTCTAGTAATTTTTTGTGCGGTGTTTAATAGATATGATATGATATGTCATCTGCTTCTTTGCTCATGACTTCTTTTTTCCAATTTGAATGTCATTTATTTGCTTTTCTCGTCTAATTTGTCTGGTTAGAAATTCTAGCCAAATATATATCATATAGTCATTCTATGTTGGATAAAAATAGTGAAGATAGCCTTATGTTAGTGGCTTACATCTGTAATCCTAGCTACTCAGGAAGGCGAGATCTGAGGATCTCAGTTTGAAACCAGCTTGGGCAGCAAAATCTGTAAAATACTTATCTCCAATCAACCATCAGAAAGCCAGAAATGGAGCTATAGTTCAATTGATAGAACAATAGCCTTGAGCGACTGGCACAAAAAAGGAATGAAATTCAACATAATACATGCCATATATGAAAAATTAACATCATAGCAAACAGTGAAGAATTGAATGTGTTTCTTGTTAGTATGGAGCAAGGATGCCTATGTTTACCTATTTTTTGCCAGTCCTGGACTTGAGCTCAGGGCCTGAGCACTGTCCTTGCACTTTCTCAAGGCTAGAGCTCTACCACTTGAGCCTCAGCACCACTTCCAGCTTTTTTCTATGTATGTGGTACCAAGGAATGGAACCCAGGTCTTCGTGAATGCTAGGCAAGCACTCTACCACTAGGCCAAACTCCCGGCCCCCTATGTTTACCTTTTTTGGAGGACACACAGATTACTTAGAATGTGTTAACTTGCAGATTTTGCTTAAGTATGTTTAAGTTTATTGTGATTCATATTTATCTTAGTAGAGAATATTCAGTAGATCTTGAAAAAATATATTCTATGTTAAATAGATTATGCAATAGCTATCAGATTGAGCCAATTGGTAATAATATTCAAGTTTTCTGTATATTCATAATTATTGTCGAGCTGAATCTATTATTGGTGGTAAGGTGTGTGTTGTGTGTTTCTGTGTGTGCTTCTCTGTGTCTCTGCGTGCCAGTACTGGGGCTTGAACTCAGGCCCTGACCAAATTGGCTTAGCTTTTTTTGCTCAAGGTTCTATATCCAGCTTCTTGCTGGTTAATTAGAGATAAAAGTCTCTTTGACTCTAATACTAGCTACTCGGGAGGCTGAGATCTGAGAATCATGGTTCAAAGCCAGCACAGACAGGAAAGTCGGTGAGATTCTTATCTCTAACCATCACCAAAGCAGAAGTGGATCTGTGGCTTAAAGTAGTGGAGTGCAAAACTTGAGTGAAAAAGCTTGGGAACAGTGCCTAGTTCAAGCCCCCAAACCAATCTCCAAAAAGTCTCTTTCTTTTTTTTTTTGCCAGTCCCAGGCTTGAGCTCAGGGCCTGTGCACTGTCCTTGGACTTTCTCAAGGCTAGAGCTCTGCCACTTGAGCCTCAGCACCAATTCTGGCTTTTTTTCTATGTATGTGGTACCGAGGAATCAAACCTGGGTCTTCGTGCATGCTAGGCAAGCACTCTACCTCTAGGCCAAACTCCCGGCCCCCCAAAAGTCTCTTAAAGTTCTTTTCTTTGATAACTTCGACCAAGAATTCTCAGTCTCTCAAGTAGCTAGAAAGTTAAACATGTATTAGCCACTAAGATTTTGGTCCCAATAATTATTGTTGTCTTTCTTCCTTAAATTCTATCAGGTTCATTTCATATGTCTTTTAGACTCCATTGTTGAGAATGCATGTTTTTAATTGCTACATTTTATGGATAACCTGTTCAAAATCAGTTTTTCCATGCCCATTTTGAGAAAGTTGTTGATTGACATGTAACATCTAGCCTTCACAGCCAGATTCCCACACTCAGAGAATTGAGTTGCTACCATTTTGAGCCACAACGCCACTTCCACTTTTCTTGTGGTTAGAGATAAGAGTCTTGAGGTCTTTCATGGCAAGGCTGGCTTTGAATCGAGATCCTCAGATCTCAGCCTCCTGAGTAGCTAGGATTACAATAATGAGGTACTAGCACTTTGCCTGCCCTTCATTTCCATTTTCTTTTCTTTTCTTTTTTAATCTTTACTTGGACACTAGTAGCTCACACCTATAATCTGAGTATTGCGGTTCAAAGCCTGGCACAAAAGTCCATGAGAGGGCTGGGAGTTTGGCCTATTGGTAGAGTGCTTGCCTAGCATGCATGAAGACCCAGGTTCGATTCCTCAGTACCACATACATAGAAAAAAAGCCAGAAATGGTGCTGAGACTCAAGTGGTAGAGCTCTAGCCTTGAGAAAAGTCCAAGGACAGTGCTCAGGCCCTGAGCTCAAGCCCAGGACTGGCAAAAAAAAGTCTATGAGACTCTTATCTCCAATTAACCACCAGAAGACTGTGGCTCAAGGGATAGAGTGCTAGCTTTGGGCTCAAGAGCTCAAGGACAGTGCCTAGGATCAGAGTTCAAGCCCCACAACTGACAAAATTCTTTATTGAAATGTTGATGAGCAGGGGGGTTAAAGTTATACAAGGAAGGTAATAAGTACATTCATTTATTTATTGTGATTAATAGAAGGGGTACATTATATTCACCAGAAAGAAGGTGCATAACTTCACAAACATTGATACCTTTTCTCATGACATGGTCCCCATTACCCTCCCACCCTCCCCCCCCCTTATCTTGATTTCCCCCCTTCCCTATCCATTTTCAAATAACCAATTAAGCACATATAAAATATATCAGATATGGGGGGTGTGGGGGGGGGAGGGAAATGGGTACCAAGACATGTGAAAGGGTATCAATGTATGTGAATTAATGCACCTTCTATCTGGCAAATATCATGTAACCCTTTTACTAATTACAATAAAAAATATATCAGATAACAAGGTGAAAAATAGTACATTCGTTTTTAATCACTGTTACCCCTTCACTCATTTTCTCCCTCTTACCAGAGCTGAACAGCTCAGGGACAAGGCCCAGGCCCAAAGTTCAAGTCCCATGACAGAAAAAAAGAGAAAAATTTTGCAGTCTTTCCATTTCCTTACAAATACAGTAATGTCATTCTTTCCAATGGAAGTATAGAATTCCCCTGTGTATATATACCACAAATACCCTTCAGTTCTAAAAGTTGTAATTTCTTCTATGTGCCAGTTTTTGGAGCTTGCACTAAGCCTTGTGTTCTTGCTTAGCTTTTATGCTCAAGGCTGAGCTTTACTACTTGAGCCACACACCTACTTCCTGGATTTTGGTGGTTAACTGGAGACCAAAGTCTCAGATTTATCTGTTCAGGCTGGCTTCAAACCTCAATCCTCAGATCTCAGCCTCCTGAGTGATCAACAAAAGCTTTTCAAAATAAATGACAGGGGCCTGGAGTATGGCTTAGTGGTAGAGTGCTTGCCTAGCATGCATGAAGACTGGGGTTCAATTCCTTGGTACCATATACATAGAAAAGCTAGAAGTGGTAGAGTGCTAGCCTTGAGGGAAACCCCAAGGGCAGGGCCCAGACCCAGGGTTCAAGCCCCAGGCCTGGCTAAAAAGAAAAAAAAAGAAATAACAATACACAAACAGGAAAGTAGAGCAATGGAATGGTTAAACTCAAAGTAGGCATCACTGAAAATCCTGCACCTAAGAAATTTCCCCAATTGTACTTTACCGTTAGAACAAATGATATAACACTACCTAATGTGATGCTCAATTTATGGACAGGAAATGCTAACAATAAATCAATTTTTGTCAGTTGTGGCGCTTGAACTTTGATCCTGGGTGCTGTCCCTGAGCTCTTCCGCTCAAGGCGACCATTGTACCACATTGAGCCACAGTGCCAATTGTTTTTCTGGTGGTTAATTGGACATGAGTCTCGTGGACTTTCATGCCCGGGCTGGCTTTGAACTGCAATCCTCAGATTTCAGCCCCCTGAGTAGCTCAGATTACAGGTGTGAGTCACTGGTGCCAGGCAATAATCAATTTTAAAAGTACAGAAAGGTAGACATGATTGGGCACATCTATAATTCCAGTATTTTCAGGCTGATTCAAGAGATTTGTAGGTTCAAGGCCTACTTGGGTTACATAGAAAGTTCAGGCCAGGCTGTCTCAAAATAGGAGAGGAGGACTAGGAGCATGGCCTAGTGGTAAATGATTGCCTAGCATGCACAAAGCCCTGGGTTCGATCCCTTGATACCACAAACACAGAAAAAGCTGTATGTGATGCTATGGCTCAAGTGGTGGAGCACTAGTCTTGAGCAACAGAAGCTCAGGGACGGTGCCCAGAGGTTGAATCCAAGCCTCTGACAAAAAAAAAAGAAGGAAACAAAAAAGGAAAAAAAGAAGTACCAGGGCACAGTGGCTCACACCTGTAATCCTAGCTACTCAGGAGGCTGAGATCTGAGGATCAAGGTTCAAAGCCAGCCTGGGAACAAAAGGACCTGAGATCTTATCTTCAATTAACATCTAGAAAATGGGAAGTGGGGCTTGGCTCAAGGGTAGGGTGGCAGCCTTGAGCTGAAGAGCTCAGGGACAGCACCCAGGCCCAGAGTTCAAGCCCTATCACAAGAAGGAGGAGGAGGAGGAGGAGGAGGAGGAGGAGGAAGGAGGAGGAGGAGAACTCCCAATATATGGGGACAGATCGTCCTCATTCACAGAGAGCAGGTTCCCATGGTTGTCCAGTATAATATCCCTGTACAGAGCCTGCTGAGCCGGGGTCATGCACCACAACTCCTCCCGGGTAAAATCCATGGACACCTACCTGAATGTCTCCTGTCCCCAAGAAGAAAAATAAAAGAATTTTGCACAGACACATCACTAGACTCACAAAAGGCATTAGATGGATAATCAAATGTCTCCTCTCACAAAACAACTCTTCAGGGACAGGAGGCAACTTTAGGATGTTAAAGTTTTGATGGAGTGTTTTTGATGCCAAAGAAAAAAAATGCTACATGGAATTGTACATCCCAGAATTGTTTTGAGAAACAGAGGACACATGAGGAGCTGTGTTCAAAGAACCCAGAAAACACCAGTGGGCTCAGCCCTAGAATCATAGCCACTCAGAAGGCTGATATCTGTAGATCAGGGTACCAAGCCTACTGGAGAAGGAAAGTCTATGAGACTTATCTCCAATTAAATCATCTACCAGAAAGCCTGAAGTGGAGATGGGAGTCAAGTGGTAAAGCACCATCCCCAAGCAGAAAAGCTCAGGACAGCAAGCAGGCATTGAATTCTAGCCCCAGCAGAGAGGATTCATCAAGGACACAAGAATAGTTTGCCTGAGTGATGCCCTCCTGTGCCAACACCCAGTGGAGGAGACAGGGGTGGAGGAAATGTGTGAGGAAGCTCCTTTTCTTTCCTTTTCCCTCTACCTTGGGCTTCCCCTCAGGTAATATCACTTTCGAGCAGTTAGTCCTCAGGGCTGAGCACATTCCATTTTATGCTCAGACACAACACAATCTCTGTGCCCACGCAAGGAGGACCTCACCATTGTGCGGGTGGTCCCCTGCTGCCCACTCACAGGGGATGGGGAATGCCAGTCCTGGGGCTTGATATTAGAACCAGGGCACTATGTCTGAAGCTTTCTCAGTCAAGGCTAGTACTCTGCCACTCCAGCCATAGCTCCATTCTGGCTTTTTGATGGTCAATTGGAGGTAAGATTCTCAGGGAGGGGTTGGAAGGACCAAAATCCCTGAGGAAAAAACATCAAAGACCAAATTTGAATCCCAGTCTATGACCTAAAAATGAAGTGTTTTCCTGCCAGATTGACTTGAAGCCTCCATCCTCACATCTCAGGCTCCTGAGTGGCTAGAGTTAAACCATGGGCCCTGTTCCCTCCACTTACCTGGGTACCCCTGACCCCTCTTTCCCAAGGACCAAACTTCTCTGCATACCTGCAAATCAGTGTCCTCTTCTCCCACTCAGAAGTGCTTCTGGGTTTCCTGCCCCCTTCTCCCAGTGTGACATCTGGGATCTTTGCTGAGATGGAGAATCTGCATTTCTGTATTTGCTTTCCTCTCTGCTGTTTCCTTTGCCACCTCTTCTGCTCTCATCACCGATTTATTGCCAAACCTGTACCCCATTCTCTAGTCTGCCACCTTCCTGGAGCTCTGTCATGTTCTCCTGTTTTCCTCGGAGTCTTTCTCTTGATGATCCTCTGTGCTCATCTTCACACATGCAGTATAACTATTCAGGCCTCAGATCTCCCCTGCGTGAGGCCCAGCCCAGGGGAAGGGAGGGTCCTCCCCACCCCCCGCCAGGGCAGGGCAATGTAGAGGTAGGAAGGGGTGGGTAGATAAGCCTGGTCTAAGGACTTAACACTATAAGGCAGTTGGGCACAGCAGACAAATATAACACTCCACCCAAGATGAGAAGAATAAACATTTTTTTTTCTCAAAAAAATATGAAACATCTTCAGGATAGATTGTATGTTAGGCTACAAAACAAGCATTAGTAAAATTTGAAAAACAGAAAGCATACATAGATGGTCTTTTCTAATAATAATGGTGTGAAACTACAAATCAGATTTTAAGAGGAAAACTGTTAAGATAAAAAATATTTGAATGGTCGGGTATGGTGGCTCATGCCTGTAATCCTAGTTACTCAGGAGGCTGAGATCTGAGGATCAGGGTTCAAAACCAGCCTGGGCACAAAAGGACCTGAGACTCTTATCTCCAATTAACCTCTAGAAAACAAAAAGTGGGGCTTGGCTCAAAGGGTAGGGTGGTAGCCTTGAGCTGAACAGCTCAGGGACAGTGCCCAGGCCTAGTTCAAGCCCCATGACACACACAAAAAGCATGTGAATGGCTGGGAGTTTGACCTAGTGGTAGAGTGTTTGCCTAGCATGCATGAGGACCCGGGTTCAATTCCTTGGTACCACATACATAGAAAAAGCCAAAGATGGTGCCGTGGCTCAAGTGGCAGAGCACTCACCTTGAGAAAGCTCAAGGACAGTGCTGAGGCCCTGAATTCAAGCCCCAGGACTGGCACAAAAATTATGTGAAAATTAACACCTTCTTAAACAACTAATGACTTAAACAATTCATTAAGGAAACTGAGGAGGGACATGAGAAAAATAGCCTGTGCCTGTGGGTCATCCCTGTAATCTTAGCTACTCAGGAGGCTGAGATCTCAAAATCAGTTTGAAGCCAGCCAGGCTAGATAAATTCAAGGGACTCTTACCTCCAATTAACAAGCAAAAGCTGAAAGTGGAGCTGTGAGAGCTGTGACTCAAGTAGTAGACTGCCAGCCTTGAGCAAAAAAAAGCTAAGTAAAAACATGAGGCCCTGAGTTCAATGTGCAATACAATATCACACACACACACACACACACACACACACGCACACACACAAACATGTGTGCATGTGGTACTGGTTCTGCAGTTTTTAAAGCCTGGGCCTTATCCCTGAGCTTCATTTTGCTGAAGGCTAGCACTCTACCACTCTTCCAAGTTGTGTAGTAATTTGTTGGAGATATGAATCTCACAGCCCAGAACTGGTGATTCACACCAGTAATCCTAGTTACTCAGGAGGGTAATTGCTGAGGATCACAGTTCAAAACCAGCCTGGTCAGAAAAGTCCCCACGAGATTCTTATCTCCAAATAACCACTCTGGTAATAGAGCTCAAAATGAGGTAGAGTTTTAGCCTTGCACAAAAAGAGCTCAGGGAAAGGATCCAGGCCCTGAGTTCAAGCCTCACAGCCCTTCCCCCAACCCCCGCAAAAAAACCCAAAACAAAAAACAAAAAAACCCCAGAATCTCATGGACTTTTCTGCACTGGTTGGAACAGTGATCTTCAGATCTCAGCCTCCTGTGCAGTGAGTATAACAAGCATGAGATACTGACTCCTGGTTCGATATACCAAATTAATGCAATGTAGTGAAATTAGTGTTAAGAGGGAATTTTATAGTTATTAACTAATTCATTAAACATAAGCAATCACTTTTTTGCCAGTCCTGGGCTTGAGCTCAGGGCCTGATCACTGTCCTTGGGCTTTCTCAAGGCTAGAGCTCTACCACTTGAGCCACAGCACAACTTCCAGCTTTTTTCTATGTATGTGGTACTGAGGCATCGAACCTGAGTCTTTATGCATGCTAGGCAAGCATTCCACCACTAGGTCAAACTCCCGGCCCCATAAGCAATTCTTTTTAAAAGAAAAATAAGTAATTGTTGAGGGCATAGCTCGTGTGGTAGATAGCCTGCCTAGCAAACTGAAGGCTTCAAGTTCAAATCCCAGTGCTAGCAAAATGTAATACAACAAGGAAGATACTAAGCCAACTAAGTTTGTATTTTTTGGCCAGTCCTGGGGCTTGAATTTGGGGTCTGGGCACTATCCTTGAGCTTTCTCAAAACTAGCACTCTACCACTTGAACCACAGTGACACTTCTGGTTTTTCTATATATGTGGTACTAAGGAATCAAGCCTGGGCTTCATGCATGCTAGGCAAGCACTGTAATACTAAGCCACATTCCTAGCCCATCATGCTTAAGAATGAAATAAGAACAAAATAAACCCAGAGTTAACAGAAGGAAGGAATAATAAAGTCTAGAATGGGGAAGAATAAATTAGGGAAGAGAAAAACAAACTTTAAAAAGGATCTTCAGGATGTGGAAACAAGAGCTTTGTATTATGTGATTGCTGTTCTTAATGCACTCTGTTACTTCTCTTCTCTTTAGTTGCCCTTTCATTAATCCTATATTGTTAATGTATCTGACTTTGTTACCTGGCATATTATATATACGTTGACCTGAAATAGGAAAGGGAAAGGGGGAAAACAAGATGATTGGGAAGGAGATGGGGGGAAGGAAATGGGGAAAAATATGAGAGGGGGTGACAATGTGTGAGAAATGATGTACCCTCTGTCTGGCGAATGTAACTGTGACTCCTCTATACATTACAATAAAAAAATTTACTCCTAAAATTAAAAAATAAAGGTTAGTGCTTTGGACAGCTCAATAAAATTTAGAACACTTTAGAAAAAAAAAGTTTACACCATATGTAAAAATAGATCTCCTTTGATTAGAACATGGGTATCTGCCAACTAGCTCTCAGGTATAAGTCATTTTGAAACTAAGTGGCAGGGTTTTTTTTTGGTGCATGCATCTGCATTTAACTTAATAAATATTAATCATTTGAAGAAAACATTTAGAACACTTCAGCTAAATTGATTTTTAAAAGCATGAAAACTCAGATTACTAAAACACAAAGAAATGAAGTGACATTCTACATTTTACATAAATAAAAAGAATTATAAAAGAGTACTGTGACTAATTGTACAGTATTAAATCAAATAACCAAATGGCATAGGAAAAACTCTAGAAATAAACATCTATCAAAATGGGAACAGCAGCTAGGAGTTTGGCCTAATGGCCTACTTCTTGTCTGTGAGACTTATCTCCCACTAACCCCTCAAAAGACAGAAGTGGATCAGTGACCCAAGGGGGAGAACACTAGCTTTGAGCAAAACAAAACCCAAGGGCAGCACCAGGCCCTGAGTTCATGCACCAGGACTAACACACACACACACACACACACACACACACACACACACACACACACACACACACACGCCCCTCCCAACAATTTACAGAAAGGGTTCCTTATGATTGTACTAAATATTTAAGAAAGAGTTAGCATTCCCCCTTTTCAAATTAGAAAATGGATCAGAGGGAACATTTAGTTTATGAACCAAAGTTAGAAATACACTAAATAATTTGATTGGAATGAGAAAAGCCTAGGAGATTAGTTGAACGCCCCTCTGGAGATTTGATCAGTGAGTGATCAAATCGATGTTTTAATCCACTGACAGCTTCAAAATTTGAATAGGTTATGGGGAGGTGGTAGAGCTGTGGAAGTTGGGGTGTAGCTGGGAAGTGACTCAGTGGGGTGGAGGGCTTTAAAGGGAATATTTTAGGTCTGGCCCATTGCTGGTACTTCTCCTGGCTTTGATCATCCTAGAGTGAATTACCACTGTTGCACTCTGCCCTGTGCATTATGCTGCTTTTGCCTTACCGTTGATCTACAATAATGGATTCAAGTTACCAGCCACTGAAACCTCTGAAACTGTGAGTCAAAATATTTGTTACAGTGGCAAAAAGATGACTAACACAGAGAAAAATGTTCCTTATGATTACTGAAGCCAAGATCTTAAAAATAATAGCATATAAGGCCGGGAGTTTTGCCTAGTGGTAGAGTGCTTGCCTAGCATGCACGAAGACCCGGGTTCAATTCCTCGATACCACATACATAGAAAAAAGCTGGAAATGGTGCTGAGGCTCAAGTGGTAGAGCTTGTAGCCTTGAGAAAGTGCAAGGACAGTGCTCAGACACTGAGCTCAAGCCCAGGACTGGCAAAAAAAAAATAATAGCATATAATCTGGGCACCAGTGCTCACGCTTGTAATCCTAGCTACTTAGGAGTCTGAGATCTAAGGATCACAGTTCAAAGCCAGCCCAGGAATTCTGTGAGACTTTATTCCAAATTAAACTCTAGAATGCTGGAAGTAGAACCATTGCTTAAGCAGAATGCCAACCTTGAGCACAAAAGCTGAGGGGCAGCACTTAGGTGCTGAGTTCAAATCCTAGGACCAGCATCTCAAACAAAAGTGCATAAAATCAGTAATATTGAGCTGCGAATGTGGCTTAGTGGTAAATTGCTTGCCTAGCATGCCTGAAGCCCTGGGTTCGATTCCCCAGTGCCACATAAACAGAAAAAGCTGGAAGTATCACTGAGGCTCAAGTGGCAGAATGCTAACGTTGAGCATAGAGAGGCTCAGGGACCGAGCCCAGGCCCTGAGTTCAAGCCCAAGACTGGCAAAAAAATCAGTAGGATTTTAAAAGTATTTTGCAGCTAGACACCAGTGGCTCAACTGTAATTCTAGCTACTCAGGAGGTTGAGATCTGAGGATCAAGGTTTGAAGCCAGCTCAAGAAGACAACTCCATGTGCCCCATGTGTTGACAACTCTTACCTATAATTATTCACCCTCCCCCCAAAAAAACTGGAAGTGGAGCTGTAACTCAAGTCTTGAGTGAAAAAGCCCAGACCCATAGCCCCAGTCCTGACACTAAATAAATAAATAAATGTATTGTACATCGTGAATTTATTTGTGAAAGATAAGGATGTGTTAACATGAAAATTGCTTAATATAATATTATATATTAACAGAATGAAGAGATGACATGATCTTATCACAACTGTACAAAGACATTTGGCAACATTAGACACACTATCTTAAAGGGAAACGAAAACAAAACAAAGACCCAAATAATTAATAACTAACAAAGTAGGAATAGAAGGAAATGTCCCCAAATTAATAAAAAGCTGGCTATGAAAATCTCACATTTAGCATTCTCTGTGCTGAAAGACTGAAAGCTTTCCTTGAAAGATCAACAATAAGATATGGATTCTTCCTTTCACTGCTTCTATTCAGAATGATACTAGAAGTTCCAGCCACAGCAACTAGGTAAGGAAAACAAATAAAAGATGCACAAATCAGAAAGGAAAAATCAAATTATCTGTCACAATTGACATGATCTTATATAGAAAACCTGGAAAACTCCACAAATATACTGTTAGAATAAATAAGTGCATTCAACCAAGAAAATAGGATAAGACAGGATAGGTATTATCAAAAATGAAAAATAGTGTCAGCACAGATTAAAGAAATTTGCACACTTGCATGATACATGGTGCAGTTGATATGGAAAATTAGTTGGAAATATAATCAGCACATTCCTGTAATGCCATTTCTATATCTATATATTCAAAGGAAGAAAAAGGACTTGAAATCTCAGTGTTCTTTTTTGTTGTTGTTGTTGTTCATAACGCTTGAACTCTGGGCCTGAGCACTGTCCCTGGGCTCTTCAGCTCAAGGCTAGCACTCTACCACTTTGAGCAACAGTGCCACTTCTGGTTTTCTAGTGGTTAATTGGAGATAAGAATCTCATGAACTTGGGGCTGAGTGTTTGGCCTAGTGGTAGAGTGCTTGCCTAGTATCCACGAAGACCTGGGTTCAATTCTTTGGTACCACATACATAGAAAAAGCTGGAAATGATTCTGTGTCTCTAGTGGTAGAGCCCCGAGTTCAAGCCCTGACACTGGCAAAAAAAAGTCTCATGGACTTTTCTGCCTTGGCTGGCTCTGAACAGCTATTCTCAGATCTCGGCCTCCTGTGTAGCTAGGATTACAGGCATGAGCCACTGATACTTGGCCCATTCTTGATGTTCTTCACAGTATTATTTACAAGACCCAAAGGTGGGAAATACCCTCATGTCTCTCAAGAGATTAATGAATAAACAAAACATGGAACACCTGTAAAATGAAATTGTTGCCATCCATGAAAAAAAATGAAGTTCTGACACATTCTGCAGTATGGATGAGCCTACAAGACTTTTTGCTAAATACAATGTCAGAGACAAAAGACAAATATTGTATAATTCCAACTATATGAATTTCCTAGAATAGACCTCTGAGGCAAAATGGACTAGTAATTACAGGGACTGAGAACAGCGGGGCATAGAAAATTATTACTTAAAAAAATCACAGAATTTAGGGCTGGTAGTTTGGCCTAGTGATAGAGTGTTTGCCTAGCATGCACCAAGATCAGGGTTCAATTCCTCAGAACCACAGAAAATAGAAAATGCCCAAAGTGGTGTTGCTGTTTCTAAAGTGGTAGATCTCTAGCTCTACTCCCTTTGGCCTTGAGAAAGGACAAGAATAGTGCTCAGACCCCCAAGTTCAAGCAACAGGAGTGGTAAAAAAAATACAGAATTTATGCTTAGGATGATAAAAGGGTTTTTAAAAAGATAGTGGGCCGGGAGCAGTGGCTCACACCTATAATCCTAGCTACTCAAGAGGCTGAGGATTGAGGTTCAATGCCAGCCAGGGCACTAAAGTCCGTGATACTCACCACCAATTAACCACTAGAAAACTGGAAGTAGCACCATGGCTCAAGGCGAAGGGCAGTAGCCTTGAGGTGAAGAGCTCAGGGACAATGCTTAGGCCCAGGGGTAAGGTGGTAGCTTTGAGCTGAAGAACTCAGGGTCAGCGTCCAGGCCTAGTGTTCAAGCCCCATGACTGATTTTTCTTTAAAGATAGTGGTAGCTAGGCATTGGTGGTTCACACCTGTAATCCTAGCTACTCAGGAGGCTGAGATCTGAGGATCACAATTCAAAGCCAGCTCAGGCATGGAAATCTGTGAAACTCTTATCTCCAATTAACCACCAGAAAACTGGAAGTGGCACTGTGGCTCAAAGTAATACAGTACAAACCTTGAGCTGAAGAACTCAGGGACAGCACCCAATCCCAGAGTTGAAGCCCCATGACTTACAAAAAAGAAGATGGTGGTGATTGCTTAACAACACTGTGAATACAATTCAACGAGTTGTACACTAAAACTGGTGATGATTGAACACTTAATGCTATGCATATTTTACCACAATAAAAAAGTAATCAGAGGCAGTGGTGATGTGGCTTAAGTAGTAGTGCACCAGCCTTCAGCACAAAGAGGCTCGCAGATAGAGCCAGGCCCTGAGTTCAAGCCTCAGAATTGATGATGATGATGATGATGATGATGATGATGATGATGATGATGATGATCCAAGTACTAGTGGTTCATACTGTAATCTTATCTACTCAGGAGGCTAAGATCTAAGGATTGAAGTTTGAAGCCAGCTCAGGAGACAACTTTGAGAGATCCTTCCTTCCTTCCTTCCTTCCTTCCTTCCTTCCTTCCTTCCTTCCTTCCTTCCTTCTTCTCTTTCTTTCTTTCTCTCTTTCTTCTTCCTTCCTTTCTTTCTTTCTTTCTTTCTTTCTTTCTTTCTTTCTTTCTTTCTTTCTTTCTTTCTTTCATTTTGTTGGCCATGGGGCTTGAGCCCTAGGGCTGGGTGCTATCTCTGAGCCACTACCACTTTGAGTCACAGAACCACTTCCTGAGACTTTTATTTCTAAGTAACCAAAACAAAACTAGAAGTGGAGGTAGGGTTAAAGTGGTAGAGCACCAGCTATACATGAAAAGGCTGAGTGAGAGTGAGAAGACCCCAGGGCTTGTATACCCAAAAGAAAAATTAAAAGTTTATAAGCCTGTATGTAGTGATAAGTTGTATATATATATATATATATATTTATGGTAACAGCAAAGCACACATACACACACACACACACACACACACATATATGGTAACAGCAAAGCACACACAAAGAAACTTCAAAATGACTAAAGGAAATCTGGAATATCGATATTTAACATCAGATGAAATCAACTTCTGAGCAAACAAAATTACAAAAGTTCCTCATATAATGACAAAGTGTTAGTATACCTAGAAGACTGACAAAGTGTTAATATACCTAGAAGACAGAGCTATCTTAAATGTGGATGCACCAAACATTAGAGTTTCAAAATATGTGATGTAAAAAACTACAACACTGAAAAAATAGATGTGTAAATCTAAAATTTTTAGCAGAGATTTCAGCATTCTATTCTCAATAACTGATAGAACTACTACCCAGAAGATCAGTATGTTTATATATTAAAAAAAACACCATTATCCAACAAAAGGAAGGAAAATTTACCACATGCTATATCATGAACCTTGAGAGCAAGTTAAATAAGCCTATCATTAAAATAAACAATATTGTACAATTATATTTACATTAGGTATCTCAGCTCAATTGGGTGGTAACAAGAAGCAGAATAGTAATTATCACTGAATATGGAGAGGAGGAAAAGGAAATTGTTTACTCAGTATAGAATTTCAGATCTGCAAGATGAAAATGGTGATCCGTTTTCAGAATGACCTGAATATAATAACAAGGCAGATGTGGTGACACATGATCATAATCCCAGTAATTAAGAAACCGAGGTAGTAGGGTAGTGAGTTTAAGGCCATTCCAAACAGTATTGCATGTTTATAAGTTGAACAAAACATATCCAAATAGATTCACATGCTTCAAACAGAAAGCATTAAAGAACAAAAGTTAAAAACACATGTATGAAAATATCATGAACCACCTAAAATAGAAAGAAGCATAAAAATCATAGGCCCAAAAGTTTACATCAGAAAAAGAGCTCAAATACAAATCTACATTTCCTAGAGTAGTCAGATTCATAGAGATATGATCTTACTGGAAGGGGAAAGTGGAATATTGCTAAGGCGGGTATAAGATTTCAAATTGCAAAATAAAAAGCTTCTGGAGAATAGTTATATGGTGCTGTGAATGTTTAATACTACTGAAGGTTTAACACTACTGAACACTTTAAAATAGTTAAGAGGGCTGGGAGTGTACCCTAGTGGTAGAGTGCTTGCCTACCATGAACGAAGCCCTGGGTTCGATTCCTCAGTACCACATACTCAGAAAAAGCCAGAAGTGCTGCTGTGGCTCAAGTGGTAGGGCACTAGCCTTGAGCAAAAAGTGCCCAGGAGAGTGCCCAGGCCCTGACCAACACCTATAATCCTAGCTCTTTCTTTCTCTCCTCCCTTCTTTTCTTTGTCAGTCATGTGACTTGTACTCTGGGCTTGGGCATTGTAACTTAGATCTTCAGCTCAAGGCTACTGCCCTACCTCTGGAGCCAAGGTGCCACTTCCGGTTTTCTGGTGGTTAATTGGAGATAAGAGTCTCACAGACTTTAGGGCCCAGGCTGGCTTTGAACCTTGATTCTCAGATCTCAGCCTCCTGAGTAGTTAGGATTACAGGTGTGAGCCACTGCACCCAGCTATTTGTTTCTTTTTAACCAGTCTTAGGGCTTGAACTCAGGGCCTGGGCACTGTCCTTGAGCTTTCTCAAGGCTAGCGCTCCTTTTTCTGTGTAAGGAATTGAACCCAGTGCTTGGAGCATGTGAGGCAAGCACTCTACCACTAGGCCCCTGTAGTCCTAGCTATTTAACATGTGTGGATTGAGGTTAGAAGCCAGTCTAGGCAGTCCCTAAGACTCTAATTTACCAGCAAAACAAAATAAAATACTCAAGGTAGATCTGTGACTCCACCTTCATAATAGAGTAACTTTTTTTGTCCATCCTGGGTGTGGTCCCTGAGCTCTTTCACTCAAGGGTAGTGATCTACCACTTTGAACCACAGCTCCAGTTCCAGTTTTTGAGTGGTTAATTGAAGATACAAGTCTCATGGGGACTTTTCTGCCTATGCTGGATTCAAACTTCCATTTTCAGATCTCAGTCTCCTGAGAAGCTAGCATTTTAGACCTGGACCATGAATGCCTGGCATGATCATGAGGTCCTGCATTCCGTCAGCACAAAAACCAATCAATCAATTAAAATGATTAGTGGAGGGACACAGGGTGAACAAATGCAGCAGTGGTATTCACGAGGCATTTTGTTGAAAATGAACTATCCAACTTGTGGGCAGGGATGGGAGGGAACAACTGGGAGACAGGGAAATAATGACATTGTCCCAAATGAAATATATTCTATTTGTTTCTTTTTGTGCCAGTCCTTGGGCTCAAACTCAGAATCTGGGCAATGTCCCTGAGCTTCTTTTGCTCAAGGCTAGTTCTACCACTTTAGCCCCAGCATCTCTTCTGATTTTCTGAGTAATTTATTGGCATTAAGAGCCTCATAGACTTTACTGCTCAGCTGGCTTTGAACCATCATCCTCAGATCTCTGCATTTGGAGTTTCTAGGATTACAGGTTTGAGCCACCATCGCCCAGGAAGATGATAATTTTTTTTGTGTTTCTTTTAAACCACTTCTGGCTTTTTTCTATGTATGTGGTTCTGAAGAATTGAACCTGGGTCTTTGTGCCTGCTAGGCAAGCACGTTACCACTAGGCCAAACTCCCGGCCCCCCAACTCCTCTTTTTTTTTTTTTTTAAATTATTGGAGGCCGGGAGCATGGCCTAGTGGTAGAGTGCCTGTCTAGCCTACACTAAGACCGGCTTCAATTCCTTGGTATCACATGAACAGAAAAAGCCAGAAGTGGTGCTCAAGTGGTAGAACGCGAGCTTGGAGAAAGCACAAGGACAGTGTCCAGGTCCTGAGTTCAGGCCCCAGGACTGGCAAAAATAAATAAATAAATAAATAAATTATTTTTATTATACAGGTGATGTACAGAGTGGTTATAGGTATGTAAGTCAGGCAATGGGTACGCATCTCTTTGGACAACGTCTCCCTTTCTCTTGTCCTCTTCCAGTTTCTTATTCTTCATATGGATGTAGAGTTACCCCGCTATCAAAGAAGAGAAAGATTGTACACCAAAAACAAAACTGCACATCAATATTCCTTTTGAATATAGATTCAGGAATCCTAAACAAAACAAAAACAAAAAAGGGTAGAAGCCAGAGCCAGGAGTTTGGCCTAGTGGTTAAAGTGCTTGCCTAGCATGCATGAAGACCGGGGTTTGATTTCTCAGTACCACATACATAGGAAAAAGCTGGAAGTAGTGCTGCGGCTCAAGTGGTAGAGCTCTAGCCTTGAGAAAGTCCAAGGACAGTGCTCAGGCCTTGAGCGCAAGCGCAGAAATGGCAAATAAATGAATGAATGAATGAATGAATGAATGTAGAAGCCAGGCACAGTGGCTCATGCCTGTAATCCTAGCTACACAGGAGGCTGAGATCTGAGGATTGCGAGACAACCTGGGCACAAAAGTCTGAGAGACTCATCTTCAAGTAACCACCAGAAACCCGGAAGTGACGCTGTGGGTACAAGTGGTGAAGCGCTAATCTTGAGTTGAAGAACTCAAGGACAGCACCCAGACCCAGGGTTCAAGCCCCAGGACCTAGCCAAAAAAAAAAGTTAACAAAGGAAACATAACAATGTATATATAAAAAAGTAACATCCCATAAGAAATTCAGATGTACTCAATTCTGGCATCCTTGCTAATTAGGAGGGAGAGATGGGTGATTCAGGGCCAACCTGGGCAAAGCAGAAGTTCATGAGGCTCCATCTCAACTAGTGGCTGGACACAGTGGCCAGGGCCTGTCATCCCTAGTAATACAGGGAAGCATAGGCAGAAGTATCTAGTGCAGGGCAGCTTGAGCAGAAAGCAATGCCCGACCTTGACAATAACCAAGGCAAACAGAACTGGAGACATGACTCATGTGAAAGAATGGGTGGCAAACCCGAGGCCCCGAGTTCATTTCCCTGTACTGTTAAAAAGAAAACAAAATTCCTATAGGTATACAAGTTGGTTTAATGTTCAAAAATTGGTTGATGAAATCGATCAAACCAATAGGAAAATGAAATAAAATCATGTCAAACACGGGTGGCTTATGCCTATAATCCTAGCTACTCAAAAGGGTAGAATTTGAGAATCTTGTTTTGAAGTCAACTGGGGTAGACAAATTAGAGAGACTCTTACTGCAAATCAATCAGCAAAAACCAGTGGAGTTGGGCCGGGAGTTTGGCCTAGTGGTAGAGTGCTTGCCTAGCATGCACAAAGACCCAGGTTCCATTCCTCGGTACCCCACATATATAGGAAAAAGCCGGAAGTGGTGCTGAGGCTCAAGTGGTAGAGTGCTAGCCTTGAGAAAGTCCAAGGACAGTGAGTGCTCAAGCCCAGGACTGGCAAAAAAAAAAAACAGTGGAGTTGTGGATCAAGTGATAGAGCATCACCCTTGGGCAAAATCAAGCCAAGTGAGAGTATGAGTGCAAGCTCTGGTATCAGCACAAAAAAGTTTTTAATGTCTGCAATATAATTATATTGGTGTTATTTATTGTTCATGGAAATATAAATTATTAAAGAGGTCTCTATACATTGCTGGACATTATACATAATATATATATATATATATATATGTAACTGTAGTGTCTAAGGACTCCCATGGGCATGATGAAATAAAATAAATTAAAATAAAAAAATCACAATAGTAATTACTAGGAACAGCAGTGTATGTGATTGGGATATAACTCATAGAAGGAATTTCTAGAGTTACTGGCAAAGTCTTGTTTCAAACTTAGGTTTTTTAAAAATATTTTCCCTCTGTAATATCCCAGCCATCTTGGGGTCCTTGAACCTCCCAGCAATAGAGTCACCAGCACGCAGTGAACAGAGCTAGGAGTCAGTTTAGTAGAAGGGCAGCAGCGGCACTCCGCCTTCGGACTGCCCTGACATTCAGCGGGGCTGAGCTTTGGAAGGAGCTCCCCACACACAGGTGTTCCTGTTCACCTGGAAAACACCACATGCAGGTGGTCAAGCAGTTTACGCATTTTTACCAAAAAACAACAACAGAATTAGACAGCTAATTACTACACACTCTAATACTAG
Source organism: Megascapheus bottae (assembly GCF_031878675.1). Lineage (NCBI taxonomy): Eukaryota > Metazoa > Chordata > Mammalia > Rodentia > Geomyidae > Megascapheus > Megascapheus bottae. The sequence goes on along the minus strand of NC_143547.1, from coordinate 36,702,857 downwards.
GACTTGAACTCATAGGCTCTCATTTAGCTTTCTTGTTCACAGCTGGTACTCAACCACTTGGTCCACCTCCCCCAGCTGACTTTTAACTGTTGTTTTGGAGATGGATTCCTGTTTGTCCCGGCTGGCATTGAACTGCCATCCCATGGCTCTCAGTCTCCCGAGTAGCTTCAATTGCACCCACTTTGTTTTTCACAGCTTTTTGGTGGTCTTGGGGGTGAACTCAGGGACTGGACACTGTCCTAGAGCTTTAGTGCTCAGCTTGTGCTCTACCACTTGAGCCACAGTTCCACTTGTGGTTCATTGATAGTTCATTGGAGATAAAGACTCTCATGGACTTTTCTGTCTTTGAACTATGATTCTCGGATCTCAGCCTCCTGAGTAACTAGTTTTGAGCTACTGGTGCCTGGTTATTTTTCACATCTTTCTGCCAGTTCTGGGGCTTGAACTCAGGGCCTAGGCCACTATCCTTGAGCTTTCTGAAGGCTAGCACTCTACAAACTGAGACAGCACCACTTCTGTCTACTTCTATGTAAATACATGGTACTGAGGAATTGAATCCAGGTTTTAGTGCATGTTAGGCAAGCACTCTACTACTAGGCCACACTGTGGTCCCCTTTCCTGCGGCTTGAACTCAGGGCCTCAGTGCTGTCTTGAGCTTTCTCAAGGCTATAGCTGTACCACTTAAGCCACAGCACTATTTCCAGCTTTTCCTATGTGGCACTGAGGAATCAAACCCCAGTCTTCGTGCATGCTAGGCACTCTACCACTAGGCCAAACTCCCACCCCCTTTCACATCTTTTAGTGACTCATTAAGGCACAAATTTGATCGATGTGGTTTTCTGTGTCTGTTTTATTTTACAAGAAAGCATATTATAAGTAAATCTTAGAAATAGACACAGTACTTGCCCCCTTTGTTTTGTGGCTACAGTTAATTATCATTCTTCATCTCAAGCTATTCAAAATAACTTGATTCAATAAAGTGTTAGTTTGAAAGCATTCATGAAAGTCTAATTATCCCTTCTGCGCAAAATAAAGACGTCTGTACATTGAGTAGTTCTGATCAGTTTCTACATTCTCTATTATGAATCTGGCCTTAGAAATGCCATTTGTACAAGATCTTAAAAATGTCAAAAATGTGAGAAATTACTGTCAGATCCTGTGAAAATAACTTCCAAAAAATAGGCTGTCTAGGCAAGCACCAGTGACATGCCTGGAATATTAGCTTTCCAGGAGATTGAGACCTGAGGATTGTGGTTTGAAGCCAGACTGAGCAGGAAAATTCATGAGATTATTATTTCCAGTTAACCAGTAAAAAGCCGGAAGTTGAGATGTGACTCAAGTGGTAGAGGTCCAGCTTCGAGAGAAAGACAAGAGAGAGTAAGAGGCCTTGAGTTCAGCATACACACACACACACACACAGATAGGATGTCTTGTTTCATAATTAATTACCAATGACTATCTTTAAATTAATTTTTTATTATTTTTGTTTATGTTTATATATTTGTATTTATTATTTTTTTCTAGTGCTGCAGCTTGAACTCAGAGCTTGGGCACTGTCCCTGAGTTTCTTTGGCTCAAGGCTAGCACTCTACCACTTGAGTCACGGCACCACTTCCAGTTTTTTCTGTATATGTGGTACTGAGGAATACAATCCAGGATTTCAGGCATATTAGGCAAGCACTCTACCACTGAGCCATATTCTCAGCCCTATATTTATTATTATTATTATTTTGCTTATAACACAGAGTTATAGGACATCTTGATTCATAATTTACCAATGACTATCTTTTTACAATTAAATTATTATTATTATTATTATTATTATTATTATTCATCGTGATTCTTGAACTCTAGGTCTGGATGCTGTCCCTGAAGAGCACCTTGGCTCTTCAGCTCAAGGCGATCCCCCTACCTCTGGGCTTGGGTATTGTCCCTGAGCTCTTCAGCTCAAGGATGCTGCCCTACCCCTTGAGCCATAGCACCACTTCCAGTTTTCTGGTTGTTAATTGGAGGTAAGAGTCTCACTGTCTTTAGTGCCCTGGCTGGCTTTAAACCTCGATCCTCAGATCTCAGTCTCCTGAGAAGCTAGGATTACAGGCATGAGCCACCATGCCCGGCTTTATTATTATTTTATGTTTATATTATATTTACTATTATTTTTGTTTAAATGTTCCTGCTAGGCTCTATCCCATGGCCTCAAGCACGCTACAGTTAAGCCACATTCCTAGCTCCACTAATGAAAATCTTGCTCAGATGAAAGATTTCACTCCTTACAAATTGCCCTATCATTCTATTCGATCCATTCTTTTTTACTTATCACCATCTTTGTTAACTGAGATGACTCCTCTTTTCCATTTTTTAAATTTTTTTTCTTTTTGTTTTGTTTTTTGCCAGTGCTGGGGACTGAACCCACTGCCTGAGCACTGTCCTTGGGCTTTCTCAAGGCTAGAGCTATACCACCTGAGCCACACCAACATTTCTGCGTTTTGCTATGTATGTGATTTGGAGGAATCGAACCTGAGTCTTGGTGCATGCTAGGTAAGCACTCTACCAATAGGCCCCTCCTTCTTTATTGTAATTAATAGAGTGTTTACAGTTATATTCACCAGATAGAGGGTGCATTACTTCACACACATTGATACACATTCTCATGTTTTTGTCCCCATTTCCCTCCACTAACCCCCTCCCCTCTTCTTGTTTCCCCCCTTCTCTTTCCTATTTCAAATAAACAAATAAACATATATATAATATACCAGATAACAAGGTCAGGCACTGTAACGATATGAGAATATCCAGGGGACAACAAGAGAGATAAGAAATAACATAATACATTAAGAACAACAATCACACATTATATAGCTCTTGTTTCCACATCCTTCCATTTAGCCTCTTCCTATATGGCCTTATGTGTCTAGGTTTTGCCCTATTGTAATCCTCTGAGAGTCCAAGGTTTGTACTAATTATGACAAATGAGGGAAACTAGGGAGCTTATGTTCCTTTGGGTCTGGCTTACTTCACGTAGTATGATTTTTTAACCAAGTCTTCCCATTTCCTTACAAATGGGGCGATGTCATTCTTTCTGATGGCAGCATAGAATTCCATTGTGTATAAATACCACATCTTGTTGATCCAGTCATCTACTGAGGGGCATCTGGGTTGGTTCCATATCTTTGCTATGGTAAATAGTGCTACAATGAACATTGTTGTGCTAGTGGCTTTAGTATGTCCTTGTTTCTGGACATTTGGGTAAATGCCAAGAAGTGGAATTGCTGGGTCATAGGGGAGCTCTATGTTTAGTCTTTTGAGGAACTGCCATACTGCTTTCCATAGTGGTTGAACGAGTTTACACTCCTACCAACAGTGTAGGAGTGATTCCTCCTGGCCACATTCCTGCCAGCATCTATTGGTATTAGATTTCTTGATCATGGCCATTCTAACTGGAGTGAGGTAGAATCTGAGAGTTGTTTTGATTTGCATTTCTTTTATGACCAGAGATATTGAGCATTTCTTCATGTGTTTATAGGCCATTCTTATTTCCTCTTCAGAGAAGTCTCTATGACTTGGTCCATGTTTTAATGAGATGGTTGTTTATTTGAAGTTTAGTTTTGGAGAGATTTAATTTTTTGAGCTGTTGATATATTTTAGATATGAGGCCTTTGTTGTATTGTTAGTGAAGATCTCCTACTCTGTGGCTTTCTATTTAACTTGCTAGCTATGTCCTTTGGCATAGAGAAACTCTGCAATTTAATGCAGTCCCATTTGTTGTGTTTCTGGGTCTCTATTAAGAACGTTTCGACCTGTGCCAAAGAGACCTACTGTTTCCCCTATTGCTTCTTGTAAAGTTTTCAGTGTGTCTGCTTTTACCTCAAGATCTTCGATACATTTAGAATTAATCCTGGTGCAGGGTGACATAAAAGGATCGAATTTTAGTTTTCTGCAGGTGCTTAACCAGTTCGGCCAGCACCACTTGTTGAAGAGGCTGTCTTTCTTCCATTCTACTTTTTTTGCTCCCTTATCAAAGAGTAGGTGGCCATATGTCTGTGGGTTGGTTCCTGGGTCTTCAGTTCTGTTCCATTGGTCCTCAGGCCTGTTTTTTGCCAGTACCAAGCTGTTTTGGTTTACTATACCTCTGTAATATAAAGTTAGGTATTGGAATTTCTTCTGTGCTATTCTTTCTGGTAAGAATTGTTTTTCCTATACAGGGTCTTTTGTCATTTCGTATGGAAATTTGTATTGCCTCTTCTATTTTCTTAAAGAATGACATTGGGATATTGATGGGCATTGCGTTGAATTTGTGGATAGCCCTTGGCAAGGTTGCCATTTTCCCGATGTTGATTCTTACAATCCAGGAGCATGGGAGGTTTTTCCATTTCCTCAGTTCTGCTTTAATTTCCTTTTTCAGGATTTTAAAGTTTTCAACATAAAGGTCCTTTACATTCTTAGTTAATTACTAAGTACTTTATTTTCTTTGAGACTAGTACAAAAGAGTTGCTTTCCTGATTGCTGCCTCGATCCTCTTGTTGGCATAAAGGAAGGCAGTTGATTTTTGAAGGTTAATTTTATACCCTGCTACCTTTATACCCTTCCAAAATTTCAAATCAGCTCAAGAAACTTGGAAGTGGAGTCTATAGGGTTCTTTAAGTGCAGAATCATGTCATCTGAGAAGAGGGAGAGTTTCACCTACTCTTTCCCTATTTGGATCCCCTTTATGCTTGCTTCTTGCCTTATTGCTCTGGCTAGGAATTCTAATACTATGTTAAAGAAGAGTGGAGAGAGTGGGCATCCTTTCCTTGTTCCTGATATTAGAGGAAATGGCTTTAGCTTTTCTTTTTTTTCTACACCATAATTTTTTAAATTTTTTATTGTCAAGGTGATGTATAGATATAGGTAGTGATTACATTACTTCTTGAACATTGTTTCCCTTTCCCATGTTTTTCTCTCACTTTCCCTCCCCCAAACTTGTCTTATGAATACTGCTGTTGCATTGGTTCACAATTTGTCCCGTGTCTCATCATCTTGCTTTATCTCTTCCCTTCCCTAATTTAAATGAACAAATAAATGTGTATATATAATACACTCTACATCATAATTTTTAACTTAACATTATATACACATCTACAACTGAATTCTCCATTTCAGAATGTAACGGCTGCCTGTGTTATTTGTTTTATTTTATAATGCATTATTCTATGTACTTAATATGTTAAGCCAATTCATTCACTGACAAAAATTGAGTTTGATCCCATAGTATAGCTATTACACTGTTCCAATAAATATGGGAACACAGTTATGTATTTTCTATGCTCACCTTTATTGACTTTGGACATTGTTTCCTATAGTATGATATTTGAATCTGGCATCTGGAGGAATTTTACCATAACTGGGCACAGTTTTGTTTTTTTTTTCTTTTTCATATTTTTTATTGTAATTAATAGACAGGTTACACTATATTCACCAGATAGACGGTGCATTACTTCACATACATTGATATCCTCACATACATGGATACCCTTTCTCGTGTCTTGGTCCCCATTTCCCTCCCCACATCCCAGCCCCTCATCTTGTTTTCTTCCCTTCCCTATCCTATTTCAAATAACCATACTTTATATCAGATAACCATGAGAAATACTGTAACAATATGAGATAACCAAGGGACAGCAAAAGAGATGAGAGATAACATAGTACATTAAGGACAACAATCACTCATTATATGGCTTTTGCTTCTATATCCTGGAGGTCCTTTCATTTAGCGTCACACTATATGGCCTTATGTATCTAGGTTTTGTTCTATTGTGAATCTCTGCTAGGAGAGCCCAAGGTTTCTACTGATTATGACAAATGAGGGAAACCATTGTGACTTTAGCTTTTCATCAGAAAGAATAATGCTAGTTGTGGGCTTGTCATACACAGCCTTTATTATACTAGGCCCCTCCTTTTTTAAATTAAAAAAGAAGTTCTTACAGCTGGGTGCCAGTGGCTCACACCTGTAATCCTAAATACTCAGGAGGCTGAGACCTGAGGTTCAAAGTTCAAACCCAGTCTGGCAGAAAATTCTCAGTGAGACTCTAATCTCCAATTAACCACTCAAAAACCAGAAGCACTGCTGTGCCTCAAGTGATGGAGTGCTAGCCTTTAGCACAAAGACACTCAGGGACAGCACCTGGGCACTGAGTTCAAGCCCTACAGGTAATTAAAAAATGCTATTATAAAGGTAATATACAGGGAGTGGGAGTTTGGCCTAGTGGTACAGTGCTTGCAAAAAACAAAAACAAAATCCAAACAAAATGAAGAGGAAAGAGCAAAAACAAGAAAAAAAGACTCTTGTTTCCATTTCCTGGAGGTCATTTCCATAAATATTATTTTACATGATCAGAAGCACATAGACATTGTACCTTTATATTTCTTTTTCCTTTTTGCTTTTTTCCCTTAGGTCTGAGACTGAGAATTGAAAAATGACACTTTTGCTCAATGGCTGATGCTAATTCAAGCACACCTCTGACCACTCCTTTTTTCTTTTTAGTCCTCTGCTGGGCCATTTTTTTCCCTTTGCAGCATTTTCCAAGGTCCTGATTGCTATTCTCATAAATCCATCCCCAATTGCTTTTCCTTAAGTGATATTCTTTACAACCATCAGAACAAACCCACCAAGGATGACAATATCTCCTCTCTGCTTATATTTGATCATCAAATCTGCATCATGTCACACACAAAAATGATGACACTCGGGCTGGGAGTTTGGCCTAGTGGTTAAAGTGCTTGCCTAGCATGCATGAAGACCCGGGTTCGATTCCTCGGTACCACATACATAGAAAAAAGCCGGAAGTGGTGCTGAGGCTCAAGTGGTAGAGCTCTAGCCTTGAGAAAGTCCAAGGCCAGTGTTCAGGCCCTGAGCTCAAGCCCAGGACTGGCAAAAAAAAAATGATGACACCCTAGGCCGGGAGTTTGGCCTAGTGCTAGAGTGCTTGCCTAGTACACACAAAGACCTGGGTTCAATTCCTCAGTACCACATACATACAAAAGCCAGAAATGGTGCTGTGGCTCAAGTGGTAGAGGGCTAGCCTTGAGAAAAACCCAAGGACAGTGCTCAGGCGCTGAGTTCAGTCACCAGGACTGGCAAAAATAAATGATGGCACCTACCATAAAGACCAACACCCCGATGCCAGGAAATGGAAAGACATCCCATGCTCATGGGTAGAGAGAACCAATATGGTAAAAATGGCCATACTGCCAAAATTGATAAACAAATTCAAAGCATTCCCCATCAAAATCCCAAAGACATTCTTTACTGAAATAGTAGATATAATCCAAAGGTTCATATGGAACAAGAAAAAAAACCTAGAATAGCCAAGACAATTCTAGGCAAAAAGAGTAATGCAAGTGGTATTATGATACCAGACTTCAAACTCTACTATAGAGCCATAATGAGAAAAACAGCATGGTATTGGCACAAAAATAGACCAGAAGATCAGTGGAACAGAAGACCCAGAAATAGAACCACATACCTATAGGCAACTTGTATTTGACAAAGGAGCCAAAGTGGAACAAACACAGCCTATTCAATTATTGATGCTGGAAAAACTGGGCAGCCATATGCCGAAAACTAAAATTGACCCCAGCCTTTCGCCATGCACAAGCATTAACTCAAAGTGGATCAAAGACCTCAACGTCAGTCCGGAAACCATGAAACTGCTACATGATAACGTAGGAGAGACACTGGAACTCATAGGCACAGGCAAAAATTCCTGAACAGAATCCCAGGGTCACACCAGGTTGGAGAGAGACTTGATAAATTGGACTACCTAAAAATAAAAAGTTTCTGCACAGATAAAAGCATAGCCACTAAAGTAGAAAGACAGCCAACCAACTGGGAAAAGATATTTACCAATAATACATCAGACAAATGCTTAATATCCAGTATCTACGGGGAACTCAAGAAACTAATCCCCCCAAACCCATCAAACCATTCACTAAATGGGCAAGGGAATTAAATAGAGACTTATCAAAAGAAGAGATTAAAATGTCAGAAAAGCATATGAGAAAATATTCATCAACCATGGTCATAAAGGAAATGCAAATAAAACAACCCTAAGATACCACCTTACCCCAATTAGAATTCCAAGGTTTTGAACTCAGACAATGACAGATACTGGCAGGTTGTGGAGAAAAAGGAACCCTACTGCACTGCTGGTGGGATTGTAAGCTAGTTCAGCCACTCTGGAAAGCAGTGTGGAGGTTTCTTAAAGAACTGAAAATTGACCTTCCCTACAATCGCGCCATAACACTTCTGGGCATCTACCCTGGGCATCATAACCCAGGATATGATAAGGACACCTGCTCAGCTATGTTCATCTCTGCACTATTCACAATAGCCAAGCAATGGAAACAATCCAGATGCCTACTGCAGATGAATGGATACAGAAAATATGAAATATATATACAATGGAATTCTACATAGCCAACAGACAAGACAAAATAATGGCATTTTCAGAAAAGTGGATGAATCTAGACTGAATCACATTGAGTGAGACAAGTCAAGACCAAAGGAACAAAAGGCGCATGGTATCCTTAATATGTGGCTATTAGAGCCAATCCGTACAAGAGCAAGGACTCAATACTTGCATACCCAATGCTATGGACATGGTACTAGAAATATAAACACAACTACATAGACATAAAAATTTATGACTCTATAGACATAATGTTTTATTACAGAGATTAATATGTATTTATGACATACAAATCCTCAGCCTAATTTTAATTATGTTCTAAAATCTAAGTGCCAGTGATTGTACATAGAGATTCCCTTCTTGAATACTTGTTAAACACATCAGTTGAAATATGTTGTAAAAATCAATGTTAATAAATTATTAAAAAACAAAAGACCAACACCTGTTCTCAATTCCCTCATTGATGATTATCAAGATATTGGCCCCAGATTGAACCCTCTCATATTCGGCGAGTCACCTTGCCTCCTTCTTCACAGAAAAAGAGACAATCTCAGGGCACAATACGTCCATTTTCCAATCTATACACCATTCTCTATTCACAAGGAATAACATTGTTTTCCCTAATTTTCCATTGTATTTTATTGTTGAGCTGATGTCTAGAGTTACATTCATCAGGTAATGTGTGCATTACTTCTTGAACCTTGATTCCTCTTCTCATGCTTTGTCCCTGTTTCCCTCCCCTACCCCCTGCTTTCCAAAATTTTATCAACTACTCGCTATGCATGCTTTCATTGCTCTTTAGGACACTCAGATTTTTGTTTTTGTTTTTTTTTGAGAAATTTAGGATCATTTCATTAAATCAAAACCCTGTCTTCCCAGTTACTTATAGAAAAGTGGCAGAACACAGTAGGAAAGATTTTAACAACAAATGTCTGAGCCCTGCGTCATTAACAGACTGTGTTCTAGGCTGTGGGGCGCAGCCAGAACTCTGACTTTGTTTGAGTGACTGTAGAGGAGCAGTAACACAAAAACTCTAATCCCAGGCAGATTTAAGTCCAAGGCACTGATACAAGGCATGAAGACGAGACTCAGAATCTTATAGTCATGGTTGCCCACAGTGCTTGATGTACTATGAATGTTTGCCCTCTGTGCAGCCTTCATTTCCTAAGTACTGAAATATACTTAAGTGTACTGCAAGAACAGTGTATGGAGCATTGTCCTCATTTCTAACTATTTTTTGCCTGTCCTGGTCCTTGAACTCAGGGCCTGAGCACTGTCGTTGGGCTTTCTCAAGACTAGTGCTCTATCACTTGAGCCACAGCACCATTTCCAGCTTTTCTATGTATGTGGTACCGAGGAATCAAACCCTAATCGTCGTGCATGCTAAGCAAGCACTCTACCACTCAGCCAAACTCCCAGTCCTAGGCCCCTCCTATTTTAAATAAAAAAAGTGTTCTTACAGCTTGGTGCCAGTGGCTCATACCCTGTAATCCTAACTACTCAGGAGGCTGAGACCTGAGGTTCAAAGTTCAAACCCAGTTTGGCAGAAAATTTCCAGTGAGATTCTTATCTCCAATTAACCACTCCAAAACCAGAAGTGCTGCTGTGCCTCAATTGATAGAGTCCTAGCCTTTGGCACAAAGAAACTTGGGGACAGCGCCTGGGCACTGAGTTCAAGCCCTACAGCTAATTAAAAAATGCTATTATAAAAGTAATATTTAGGGGGGTGGGATTGTGGCCTAGCGGTAGAGTAATTGCCTAGCATGCACGAAAACCAGGTTTGATTCCTCGGTACTACGTACTTAGAATCAGCTGGAAGTGGTGCTGTGGCTCAAATGGTAGAGCTCTAGCCTTGAGAAAGCCCAAGCACAGTGCTCAGGCCCTGACCTCAAGGACTAGGATTGGCAAAAAAAATGTAATATACAGAAGGGTTACAGTTTCATAAGTCAGATAAAGAGTACATATCTATTTGAACAATGTTATTCTTACCCTCCCTCAGTTTTTCTTTTTTCTTTTTTTTAAATAATTTTTATTGTAATTAATAGAAGGGTTACATTATATTCACCAGATAGAAGGTGCATAATTTCACAAACATTGATACCCTTTCTCATGACATGTTCCCCATTTCCCTCCCACCCAACCCCCCCTGCTTATCTTGATTCCACCCATTCCCTATCCAATTTAAATAACCAATTAAGCACATATAAAATATATCAGAAAACAAGGTGAAATATTGTAAAAATATGAGATAACCAAGGGGTGGCAAAAGAGATGAGGGATAACATAGTATATTAAGGACAACAGTCACTCTTATATGGTTTTTGTTTCCTTCTCCTGGAGGTCCTTACATTTAGTGTCATACTATTTGGCCTAATGTCTCTAGATTTTGTCCTATTGTGAATGTCTTCCAGGAGAGCCCAAGGTTTCTACTGATTATGACAAATGAGGGAGACTATTGGGCCTATGTTCCTTTAAGTCTGGCTTACTTCACTTAATATGATTTTTTCTGTCTTTCCATTTCCTTATAAATGAGGCAATGTCATTCTTTCTGACAGCAGCATAGAATTACATTGTGTACAAATACCAAATCTTGTTGATCCACTCATCAACTGAGCCTCCCTCTGTTTTTCTATCCTGACCCCACCCACAGTTCTGCAGTTCTTGTCTACACAGTGTTCAGCGAGCATCAGTGCAGCATGTGTTTAGCCCTTGTCCCTCCATTTCTGGGCCCCTTTCCCTCCTCCAAAGACAGACAAACGGAAAAAAAAAACCACAAAAGCAAAATGAAGAGGAAAGAAAGCAAAATCAACAACAAAGAAAGACTCTTGTTTCCATTTCCTGGAGGTCATTTCCTTAAGTATTATTTTACATGATCAGATGCACATAGACATTGTACCTTGACATTTCTTTATCCTTTTTGCTTTTTCCCCTTAGGTCTGAGACTGAGACTTAAACTTGGAACCCGGCACTTTTGCTCAATGGCTGATGCTAATTCAACCACACCTCTGACCACTGCTTTTGGCTTTTTAGCCCTCTGCTAGGCTGTTTTTTTTCCCTTTGCCCCCGTTAGCCCTCTTTTAGCCCTCTGTTGGGCCATTTTTTTCCGCTTTGCAACATTTTTCAAGGTCCTGATTGCCGTTGTCATACATCCCTCCCCTATTGCTTTTCCTTAAGGCATTCTTTTTGCAATCATCAGAACAAATCCCCACCAAGGATGACAATATCTCCTCTCTGCTTATATTTCACCATCAAATCTGCATCATGTCTCACACAAAAATGATGACACCGACCATATAGACCAACACCCTGCTCTCAATTCCCTCACTGATGACTATCAACATATTGGCTCCAGTTTGAACTCCCTCACATTCACCGAGCCACCTTGCCTCCTTCTTCACAGAAAAAGAGACAATCTCAGGGCACAATACGTCCATTTTCCAATCTATACACCATTCTCTATTCACAAGGAATATCACTGCTTTCCCTAATCTTTTCCATTGTATTTTATTGTTGAGCTGATGTCTAGAGTTACATTCATCAGGTAATGTGTGCATTACTTCTTGAACCTTGATTCCCCTTCTCATGTTTTCGGCCCCTCTCCCTCCCCTCCCCCTGCCTTCCCTAATTGTATCAACTACTCACTGTGTGCACTTTCATTGCCCTTCAGGACCCTCAGAATCTTAAAGTCACGCTTGCCCACAGTGTTTGGTGTATTTTGAATATTTTTCCCTCTGGGCAGCGTTCATTTCCTAAGTACCGAGCTATACTGAAGTGTAGTGCAAGAACAGTCGGTGGGGCATTGTCCTCATTTCTAACTCTTTTTTGTCAGTTCTGGGCCTTGAACTCAGGGCCTGGCACTGTCGTTGGGCTTTCTCAAGACTAGAGCTCTATCGCTTGAGGCACAGCACCACGTCTGGCCTTTTCTGTGTGTGTGGTACCAAGGAATCGAACCCGGGTCTTCGTGCATGCTGGGCAAGCACTCTTCCACAAGGCCACACTCCCGGCACCCTCATTCCGAACTCTTCCCACACTCCTCCAGCCACTCCAGGGTGGCCAGGGCATCCAGCAGCATTAAAACTGCTCCCGCTAAGCTCACACGTGATCAGCAAGCTGCCAACAACACTGGCTGCCAACTCGCTCTCACCTCATTGACCCTCATCAGCAGCTGCCACACACTCCCCCGCGCTTGGCTCGCTCCTCTTTGGAACACCTGCCCTTCACTTTCCTGACAACCCCTTCCAAGGATCCTGGCAGACACCCGGACCCTTGCCACTCATCAAGATTTTTCGCCCGGGCCTCCCGAGCGAGCCTCTTGTTTCTTCTGTGGAATCTTTGTACCTAAGCAATCTTGCAGGCATCCTGAACGTGGGCACCATTTGCGTGCTGGAGGAAAAGGCTCATTACAAGAATCCCGAGCAATACAGAAGCCTGCAAAGAAGCAAGTCAAGATTTACCTGAAGATGGCACGCTCCACGAGTGCCATCATTACCTGGAGCTGGCGGTTGGAGGCGGCTCCCAGCGCATAAGAAAGGCCTGTTAGGAAGTTCTTCCACAGCAGCTTGCACTAGTGGCCAATTGCCTTCTGTCCCCGGGGCTGGGTTTTCCTTCAAATTTGGTGTTCAACCTGCCTGCATGTTATGTTCTTGTTTTCCTTTTCCCTGGGCTCTGTTTGCATAATAGCCTATTTCTTTGCAACCTGTGCCTACTTAAGTGGCCAGCTCTGCTCGGTCTTCTATCTTCTGTGCTTACAGTGAGGGAAGAGGGGATTCTCCCACACTCGCCTCACCTGAAGCCCTTGTGGCCCCATTCTCAGGATGGAGGTGAGGGAGTGAATAGCTGTCCCTCCCTCTTGCTGGGCCTGAAGGCTTCCTACAGTGCCAGTCTTGCTGCTGCTGCTGCTGTTGATGGAGGGTCTGGCCCTGCCAGTCTTCCTTCCTTTCTTCCTTCCTTCCTTCCTTCCTTCCTTCCTTCCTTCCTTCCTTCCATCCTTCCCTTCCCTTCCCTTCCCTTTCCTTCCTTCCTTCCTTCCTTTCTTCCTTCCGTCCTTCCTTCCCTCCTTCCTCCCTTCCTTCCTTTCTTTCTTCTTTCCTTTCTTTCTTTCTTTTTGCCAGTCCTGGAGTTTGAACTCAGGGCCTGTGCACTGTCCTTGGACACGTTTTGCTCAAGGCTGGTGCTCTGCCTCTTAAGCCACAACAACGTTTCTGGCTTTTCTGTGCATGTGGTACCGTGGATGGAACCCAGGGCTTTGTGCATAGGCCACACTCCTGGCCCCTGCCAGTCTTCTAATTTGTGGCCTGAGCTTTACCACCTTGTGTAGTTGTGAGCTGCTGTGCTTTTTACTGGTCTATAGCTCTTGCCTTCATGTGTACAAGTGGACATTTCTTTTCTTCGTTTCATTTTTCAGAAGTCATAGACCTTGAACACTGTACATGAGTTGTTTTGTTTTGTTTTGTTTTGCTCAAGGCTAGCACAGTACCACTTGAGCCATAGCACCATTACTGGCTTTTTGGGCCATTTTTTCCTGAGGAATCAAAGCCCAGTTTATATGCATGCTAGGCAAGCACTCTACCAGTAGACCATACTCCCAGCCTTAAGGGGAACATGTTGAAGGTACACTTCATGCCATTGTGTCTCTCCCTGGCAGTGGGTAACAGTTTATATCACCAGTCTAGACATCTCCTTTATTCTCTGGATTTTTAAGACCTATAACGTCATTATCATCAACTGTTTATTGTGTTTGTTTTTGTGTTAATAACAGAGCTTGTAATCAGGGTATTGTGCTCTTGCTCACGTTCTTTGCTCAAAAGGTAGTAGCCAGGCACTACTCTGCAAGGATGTCAGTTTATGTGTGCAAGTACTAAATTCAGGGTCCTGAGTTCCTCCACCTCCTGTGTAACTATGATTCCAGATTATTTTCTGTAAGGAAGAGTGAGTGCTTGTCTAGTATGCACATAGCCCAGGCTTTGATTCCTCAGTATATCATACACCAAAAAAGCCAGAAAGTTCATGTGGTAGGGTGCTAGCCTTGAGCAAAAACAAACAAAATAAAAAAACCAAAACAACAACAACAAAAAAAACAAGTCAGGAATTTGGCCTAGTGGTAGAGTGCTTGCTCAACGTGCACGAAGACCCAGGTTCAATTCCTTGGTACGACAGCTAGAAGTGGTGCTGTTGCTCAAGTGGTAGAGCTATAGCCTTGAGAAAACCCAAAGACAATGCTCAGGCCCTGAGTTCAAGCCCCAGGACTGGCAAAACAAACAGACAAACAAAAAACTCATACAAAGTGTTCAGACCCTGAGTTCAGTGTATCACTGGTTAAACATGAAAGGAAGAAAAGAAATGTCCTCTTGTACATATGAAGGCAAGAGCTATAGACCGGCAAACAGCACAGCAGCTCACAACTACAGCTCAGGCCACAAATTAGAAGACTGGCAGGGGCCAGGTGTGTGGCCTATGCACAAAGCCCTGGGTTCCATCCACGGTACCACATGCACAGAAAAGCCTGAAACGTTGTTGTGGCTTAAGAGGCAGAGCACCAGCCTTGAGCAAAACGTGTCCAAGGACAGTGCACAGGCCCTGAGTTCAAACTCCAGGACTGGCAAAAAGAAAGAAAGAAAGGAAGGAAGAAAGAAAGAAAGGAAGGAAGGGAAGAAGGAAGGAAGGAAGGACGGAAGGAAGGAAGGAAGGAAGAAAGGAAGGCAGCAAGGAAGGAAGGAAGGAAAGGAAAGGGAAGGGAAGGGAAGGAAGGAAGGAAGGAAGGAAGGAAGGAAGGAAGGAAGGAAGGAAGGAAGGAAGGAAGGAAAGAAGACTGGCAGGGCCAGACCCTCCATCAACAGCAGCAGCAGCAGCAAGACTGGCACTGTAGGAAGCCTTCAGGCCCAGCAAGAGGGAGGGACAGCTATTCACTCCCTCACCTCCATCCTGAGAATGGGGCCACAAGGGCTTCAGGTGAGGCGAGTGTGGGAGAATCCCCTCTTCCCTCACTGTAAGCACAGAAGATAGAAGACCGAGCAGAGCTGGCCACTTAAGTAGGCACAGGTTGCAAAGAAATAGGCTATTATGCAAACAGAGCCCAGGGAAAAGGAAAACAAGAACATAACATGCAGGCAGGTTGAACACCAAATTTGAAGGAAAACCCAGCCCCGGGGACAGAAGGCAATTGGCCACTAGTGCAAGCTGCTGTGGAAGAACTTCCTAACAGGCCTTTCTTATGCGCTGGGAGCCGCCTCCAACCGCCAGCTCCAGGTAATGATGGCACTCGTGGAGCGTGCCATCTTCAGGTAAATCTTGACTTGCTTCTTTGCAGGCTTCTGTATTGCTCGGGATTCTTGTAATGAGCCTTTTCCTCCAGCACGCAAATGGTGCCCACGTTCAGGATGCCTGCAAGATTGCTTAGGTACAAAGATTCCACAGAAGAAACAAGAGGCTCGCTCGGGAGGCCCGGGCGAAAAATCTTGATGAGTGGCAAGGGTCCGGGTGTCTGCCAGGATCCTTGGAAGGGGTTGTCAGGAAAGTGAAGGGCAGGTGTTCCAAAGAGGAGCGAGCCAAGCGCGGGGGAGTGTGTGGCAGCTGCTGATGAGGGTCAATGAGGTGAGAGCGAGTTGGCAGCCAGTGTTGTTGGCAGCTTGCTGATCACGTGTGAGCTTAGCGGGAGCAGTTTTAATGCTGCTGGATGCCCTGGCCACCCTGGAGTGGCTGGAGGAGTGTGGGAAGAGTTCGGAATGAGGGTGCCGGGAGTGTGGCCTTGTGGAAGAGTGCTTGCCCAGCATGCACGAAGACCCGGGTTCGATTCCTTGGTACCACACACACAGAAAAGGCCAGACGTGGTGCTGTGCCTCAAGCGATAGAGCTCTAGTCTTGAGAAAGCCCAACGACAGTGCCAGGCCCTGAGTTCAAGGCCCAGAACTGACAAAAAAGAGTTAGAAATGAGGACAATGCCCCACCGACTGTTCTTGCACTACACTTCAGTATAGCTCGGTACTTAGGAAATGAACGCTGCCCAGAGGGAAAAATATTCAAAATACACCAAACACTGTGGGCAAGCGTGACTTTAAGATTCTGAGGGTCCTGAAGGGCAATGAAAGTGCACACAGTGAGTAGTTGATACAATTAGGGAAGGCAGGGGGAGGGGAGGGAGAGGGGCCGAAAACATGAGAAGGGGAATCAAGGTTCAAGAAGTAATGCACACATTACCTGATGAATGTAACTCTAGACATCAGCTCAACAATAAAATACAATGGAAAAGATTAGGGAAAGCAGTGATATTCCTTGTGAATAGAGAATGGTGTATAGATTGGAAAATGGACGTATTGTGCCCTGAGATTGTCTCTTTTTCTGTGAAGAAGGAGGCAAGGTGGCTCGGTGAATGTGAGGGGGTTCAAACTGGAGCCAATATGTTGATAGTCATCAGTGAGGGAATTGAGAGCAGGGTGTTGGTCTATATGGTCGGTGTCATCATTTTTGTGTGAGACATGATGCAGATTTGATGGTGAAATATAAGCAGAGAGGAGATATTGTCATCCTTGGTGGGGATTTGTTCTGATGGTTGCAAAGAGAATGCCTTAAGGAAAAGCAATAGGGGAGGGATGTATGACAACGGCAATCAGGACCTTGGAAAATGTTGCAAAGCGGAAAAAAATGGCCCAACAGAGGGCTAAAAGAGGGCTAACGGGGGCAAAGGGAAAAAAAAACAGCCTAGCAGAGGCCTAAAAAGCCAAAAGCAGTGGTCAGAGGTGTGGTTGAATTAGCATCAGCCATTGAGCAAAAGTGCCGGGTTCCAAGTTTAAGTCTCAGTCTTAGACCTAAGGGGAAAAAGCAAAAAGGATAAAGAAATGTCAAGGTACAATGTCTATGTGCATCTGATCATGTAAAATAATACTTATGGAAATGACCTCCAGGAAATGGAAACAAGAGTCTTTCTTTGTTGTTGATTTTGCTTTCTTTCCTCTTCATTTTGCTTTTGTGTTTTTTTTTCCGTTTGTCTGTCTTTGGAGGAGGGAAAGGGGCCCAGAAATGGAGGGACAAGGGCTAAACACATGCTGCACTGATGCTGGCTGAACACTATGTAGACAACGAACTGCAGAATGTGTGGGCAAGGTCTGTAGGGAAAAACTGGGAGAAAGAGAGGGGCAGGGGAAGGGGTAACATTGTTACAAAGGTTACTCTTGGGTCCACAGGGTAGCCTAGTGGCAAAGTGGTTGCCTAGTATGCACAGCGCCCTGGGTTCAATTCCTCCTATACTCAGAAAAAGCCAGAAGTGGAGCTGTGACTCAAGTTGCAGAGGGTTAGTGGTGAAGCAAAAAGTGTCCAAGGACAGTGCCCAGGACCTGAGTTCAAGCCCCAAGACTGGAAACATAAAAAACCTCAAAGATCTTGATTGCTTATAGATATCTAATTGGTCCAGTACAATTTTTTTGGCAGTCTTGGGCCTTGAACTCATGGTCTGAGTACTATCCTTGGGCTTTCTCAGAGCTATCACTTTAACCACACCACCACTTCCAGTTTTTCCCATGTATGTTGTACCAAGGAATAGAACTTGGGTCTTTGTGCATGCTCTACAATTATAACTAGGCCAAACACCTGGCCTCCAGTAGAATTTTTTTTGCCAGTCCTGGGCCTGAACTCAGGGCCTGGGCACTCTCCTTGTGCTTTCTCAAGGCTAGAGCTCTACCACTTGAGCCATAGCTCCACTTCCAGCTTTTTCTATGTGTGTGGTACCAAGGAATTGAACCTGTTTGTTCTTGCATGCTAGGCAAGCACTCTTACCACTAGGCCAAACTCCCAGCTACACTCCACTGTCTTAAAAGCATGTATCATTGTGTCATTTTCCATGTTCATTTTTGTATCTGTGTGTGTGTGTGTGTGTGTGTGTGTGTGTGTGTGTGTGTGTGTGTGTGTGTTAGTGGTCCTGGCATTTGAACTCCAGGTCTAGACATTGTCCTTGAGCTTCTTTGCTCAAGGATAGTGCTCTACCACTAAAGGCAAGTCTCCACTTCTAGTTTTTATTTGGCTAATTGGAGATAGGTGTCTTAGCTACTTTCCTGCCTTGGCTATCTTTGTACTGATATCTTCAGATTTCATCCTACTGAGTAGCTAGGATTACAGTTGTGAGCCACTGACACCCAGACAGTGTGTGGCTCATAGTGCCATTTCCATACATTCCAGCACTCTTTCTTCCTTTATTTTATTAACAGTGATTTTTTTGCCAGTACTGGGCTTAAGCTCAGGGCATGAAGACTGTCCTTGGATTTTTCTCAAAGCTGGAACTCTACCACTTGAGCCTCAGCACTACTTCTGGCCTTTTCTAAGTACCAAGGAATTGAACCCGGGTCTTCGTGCATGCCAGGCAAGCATTCTACCACTAGGCCAAACTCCCGGCCCTTAACACTGATTTTTTACACCATATTTCATATGTCAAATTTAACAAACAAGTATTCAAGCATGGGATTTCTATATGCAATCACTGGCATATAAATTTAAGAAAAAAATTAAAATTAAGCTGAGAGTTGGTATGTCATAGACATAACATATCGATCTATATAATATCTATAGAGTATCCCATCATAGGTTTTTATGTCTATGTAGTTATGTTTATATCTCCAATACCGTGTCAATAACCTTGAGTACCCAAATATTGAGTCATGGCTCTTGTACTCTTTGGATTTAATAGCCGCATATTAAGGATACCATGCGCCTTTTCTTCCTTAGGTCTTGACTTGTCTCACTCAGCATGATTCGCTCTAGATTCATCCACTTCCCTGCAAATGCCATTATATTTGATCTTGTCTGTTGGCTATGTGGAATTCCATTGTGTGTGTGTGTATATATATATATATACATATATATATATATACATATCACATTTTTTTGTATCCATTCATCTGCAGTGGGGCATCTGAGTTGTTTCTATCACTTGGCTGTTGTGAATAGTGCAGAGATGAACATGGCTGCCAGCACTCTTTCTTATTGAAAAGGTTATTCTTTCTCTATTAAACTGTGTTTGCACATTTGCCAAAAATCTATTGGCGACTTGTGGGTTCGGTGTATATGCCATCGATCTTCGTGTGTACGTGTGAATTCGTATCAGCAGTCTTCATCACCGCGGTAACTTGTGCTCCTTAGCTTGTGGCTGCCTAACTCCAGTCTCTGATTCCATCTTCATGGATATTTGTCTTTTTTTAATTGTCAGGATAATGTATAGAGGGTTTAGTTACATTCGTTATGAAGTAGGTGCATCATTTCTCATAGATTGATACCCCTTCTCATGTTTTGTCCCTATTTCCATCCCCCTTCCCCCAGATATTTGTCTTTTGTAGATATTTCCTCTTATGTCTCTCATGTGCTTTCTCCTATCTTTCCTCTCTCAACTCCCCCTCCTCTTTGTCCTAGCTCCTCTCTCTTTACTCTTTAATCCCTCCTCTCCTCTCTCTTCTCTCTCCCCTTTTCCTCTCTCTCGCCTCTTTCTTCCCTCTCTCTCCTCTTTCCTCTCTTTCTCCTCTCTCTTTCCTCTCTCTGTCTCTCTTCCAGGACTTGAACTCAGGGCCTTGGTGCTCTTCTTGAGCCTTTGTTCTTGAGGCTGCCAAAGTTGAGCCACAGTTACACTTCCATCTTTTTGGTGGTTGGTTGTAGATAACTTTGTGGGAGTTTGTATTTGTGTGTGCGTACACACACGTGTCAGTACTGAGACTTGAACTCAGGCTGTCATGCTCTTGTTTAGCTTTCTTGCTATTTTTTTCCCTTGGCCAGTCCTGGGGCTTGAACTGAGGGCCTGAGTCCTTGGGCCTTTCTTCTGTTTAGCTCTTTTGTTAAAAAAAAAAGCAAAACAGCTGTTTCTACAAAGTTGGTCTGTATTCTACCACTTGAGCCACACCTTCGTTTTCTAGTATCTTTTTCTGGTTAAAGGGAGAGAAGAATCTCTTTAATATGTCTGCCTGGCCCAGCTTTTAAACTGAAACCTCAGATCTCAGCCTCTTGAGAAGCTAGGATCACAAGGGTGACCCACTATTGTTCAGCTTAATTCTTTTTTTCATATATTTTATTGTAATTAATAGAAGGGTTACATTATATTCACCAGATAGAAGGTGCCTTACTTCACAAACATTGATACCATTTCTCATGTCTTGGTCCCCATTTCCCTCCCCCCTCCCCCTGCTCAGCTTAATTCTATCTCCTATCAAGACAATTTCCAGGGCTGGGAGTTTGGCCTAGTGGTAGAGTGTTTGCCTAGCATGCACAAAGACCCAGGTTTGATTCCTCGGTACCACATACATAGAAAAAAGCCAGAAGTGGTGCTGAGGCTCAAGTGGTAGGGCTCTAGCCTTGAGAAAAAAACCTCAAGTGTTCAAGCTCTGAGCCCAAGCCCAGGATTGGCCAAAAAAAAAAGACAAATTTCAATTGGGTTTAGGGCTTACCCAGATAATCTAGTATGATCTTTTCTCAATATCCTTTACATAATCAAATTTTCAAAGATCATTTTGTGGAATAAAGTCACATTCATAGGATTTAGAGGTTCGAATATGAACATATTTTGTAGGACTGTCATTTTATTTTGCCAGTCCTGGGGCTTGAACTCAGGCCTTTGGCTAATGCTCTGCCACTTGAACCACAGTGTCACTTCCGGCTTTTTTTCTGTGTATTTGGTACCGAGTAATCAAACGCAGAGTTTTGTGCATGGGAGGCCAGCTCTCTACCACTAGGCCACACTCAGGGCCCACTCCTTTGCCTTTCTATGGAAATGGTAGAATAATCTTGCAAATACGAAGCAAAATGTCATGATGAAAATTTTGAAAAGAATTTCATCTTTATCATATCAATTTGGGAATACCAATGTGCTTAACTCTTGCAACCAATGAACACAAACTATTTGTGTTTATTTAGGTCTTTGATTTCTTTCACTGGTACTTTCTAATTTTCAGCCTACAAGTCCTGAACATCTTGTTGTATCATTAAGCATTTAATTTTGAAATAATTTTGCAGTTCTCATTTGCATATTTATGTATTATACTTGACTCCATTACTAGTAAATAGAAATATGATTGTTTTGTATGTTGTTTTTGTATCCTAGAGCCTTGCTGAAGTCACTGATCCATTTCAGGAAGTTTTGTATCTACAAATAGTTTTAGTTTTAATTTTATTCTTGTTGGGTGCCAGGGAGCCACCTCTGTCATTCTAGCTACATAGGAAGCTGAAAAATGGAAAGTGGAATTTCGATTTTTAGATTTTCCTTCTTATGCCTTTGATGACACACTGATTGTTCAGTAATATGTTGTTCCGTTTCCATGAAGTTAAATAATTTCTGTGGTGGCTTTAGCTGTTTAACTATAATTTTCTTCTATTGTAGTCTGACAAGATATGGGGGAAATTTTAATTTTCTTGAATTTGTTGAGACTTGCTTCATGACCTAGGATATGGTCTATTTTGGAGAATATACCAAGAAGAATGAATAATATGCCTCTACGTGGTGGGATTCTCTGTAGATGTCTGCTAGGTCCAGTTGGTCATGAAGTTATTATTTATTCTTAATTTTTTTATTTTTTATCAGTCCTGGGGCTTGACCTCAGGTTTTGGTCATTTTCCTTGAGCTTTCTCAACATTAGCGCACTACCACTTGAACCAAAGCACCACTTCCAGCTTATTCTGTATATGTAATACTAAATAATCGAACTGAGACGTTTATGTGATCTAGGCAAGCATTTTACCTCTAGGCCACACTTCCAGCCCTTCAGTTATTTAACTAGGACATTTGTGGATGAGGTGTTTTTGTTGTTATTGTTGTTGTTTTTTGCCAGTTAGGGTCTGGGCACTATCACAAGCTTCTTTTTTTTTTGCCAGTCGTGAGGCTTGAACTCGGGGCCTGAACACTGTTCTTAGGCTTTTCTCAAAGCTAGAGCTCTTCCACTTGAGCCACAGCACCACTTTCAGCTTTTTCTATGTATGTGGTACTGAGGATTCAAACCCAGGGTGTCATTCATGCTAAGCAAGCACTCTACCACTAAGCCACTTTCCTAGCCCTTGGCTGAGTTTTTGCCTGGAGAATCCAACCCAGCTAGAAGTGTATAAAATGCCTCCAAAATAACCAACAAAAGGGCACAATGGAGGTATGGCTCAAGTAGTAGACTACCAGCTAAGCAAGAAAGCTGAGTGGGTACTAGACTTTGAGTTCAAACCCAGTTACTGACAAAAAAAAAGTCTCATTTCTTTTTTTTCAATAGGTATTCCTTTTTTTTTTTTTTTTGGTCCTAGATAGGGATTTGAACTTTATACCTGACACTTTCACACATTGGCTAGTGCTTTCCCAGATGGTGCTACAAACCCAGTTCCTCAATAGATATGTCATTACTTCCATTTTTTTCACTAATTAGCCTGGCTGGGGGTGGGGTCTGGCTAGAGATTCTCTACTAAGCCGAACAAGGATAATGATATCACACATTGATCTTGTTTTTCATCTTAAAATCATTGAATCTATTACACATTTTATAGGTATTTTTATGAGAGATAGAGAGACAGAAAGTGAGAAAGAAAGAGAGAGTTGGTATGGGGGTTTTAATTCAGGGCCCCATGCTCTTCCATTTTTTTTTTCTTTGGAAGTCAATGCTACGGGGGTGGGAGGGTGATGGGTACCAAGACATGTGAAAGGGTATCAATGTATGTGAATTAATGCACCTTCTATCTGGCAAATATCATGTAACCCTTTTATTAATTACAATAAAAAATTATTTAAAAAAGTCAATGCTAGCCCTCAACCATTTGAGTCACACCTTCACATTCAGCTTTTTACTGTTTAACTGGGAATAAGAATGTCATGGACTTTCCTGCCTCAACTGGCTTCAAACTGTAATCCTCAGATGTCAGTCTCCTGAGTAGCTAATATTACAGGCATGAATCACCAGCATGTAGCTGATAGATGTTCCTTATCAAGCTTAGAAAGTTGTTATGGACTGAATGTTTTTGTCTCCCCTCCCCACTCCTAAATGCAAATGTGGAAATCTGACAACTTCAGTAGATAAATGGATGAGGTTAGGATGGTCAGGCCTACCTGATGAGATTAGTGTCCTTCTAAGAAGAAATTAGCCAGGCGCTTGCTGTTCACAGCTGTAATCTTAGCTACTTAGAAGGCTGAGATCTGAGAATCATGGTTTGAAACCAGCTCAGGCAGGAAAGCCCAAGAGACTATTATCTCCAAATTACTACCAAAAAAGAATCCAAAGTGGAACTGAGTCTTAAGCAAAAATGCTCAAAGACTGCCAAAACACTGAGTTCAATCCCCAGGACCTGCAAAAAAAAATGGAAACTGAACAGATTTCTCTCTTTTCCCACACTTGTCAACCACATGAAGATTCAGCAAGAATGTTGTCTACAAGCTAGAAGGGGGGCCTTCAACAGAATCCAATCATCTTGGTATGCAAATCTGTCTTCCCAGCCTTTAGAACAGTGAAAAATGTCCATTGTTTAAGCCACTCAGTCTATAGCATTTTGTTTTATATGCCTGAGCTGGCTAAGACAAACATTCTTCTCTATTCCTAGTGTTTTGAGAATAGTTTTTAATCGTGTGTTGAATTTCATCAAATGTTATTTGCTGCATCAATTCAAATGATAATGTGAGTGTTCCATTTTTTGCTAAATAACTGAAAACAATATGGTGGATTATGTTGATTTCTCAAAGAACCAGCCTTGCAACCTTGGACTATACCCTCTTAGTCATGATATACTATTCTGTTTTATATATGGATGAATTCTATTTGCTTATATTTTGCCAAGAATATTTGCATCTGTATCCATGAGGAATATTGGTTTCTTTGTACTGTCTGATTTTAGTTAAACAGAATCCATTGGAAAGTATTTCTTTTTCTTCTAGTCTCTGTAGAAGATTATGTTGAATTCTTAGTTTTCAAAACCTTCATTAGATTTATCTATTAAAACCATCTGAGCCTGAAGATATCTTTTAGAGAGAGTCTAAACATCATTTCCTCCATATTTTAAGGCTGTTTACTTATCTATTTCATATAGTTTGTATTTTTTATTTTCTGAGATCTTGGTCTGTGGTTATAAACAGTTAATTTAATGAATGTAAACTGTAATGCCTCTTGTTTTCTTGTTGATGTCTGTAGGGACTATAATAATATTCCATTTCAATTCTGATATTGACAACCTTTTATTCTTTGATAGCATTACCAGTGGTTTTTGATTTTGCTTATTTTCATCTAAAAACCTGCTTTTCATTTCATTCTTTTTTTTCCAATCCTGGGCCTAGAACTCAGGACCTGACCACTGTCCTTGGACTTTTCTCAAGGCTAGAGTTCTACCACTGGAGTAACAGCACCATTTTCAGCTTTTTTTCTATGTATGTGGTACCAAGGAATTGAACCCAGAGTCTTTGAGCATGCTAGGCAAGCACTCTACCACTAAAACAAACTCCCAGCCCCTTTGTAATTCATTTTCTTTGTTGTTTTTTGAGTTCACTGGTTTCTAGTCTTTGCCTTAGGTTTAGTCTATTGAGATGGGATATGAATCTCTTCATTATTTCTATTTTCAACTAGGTTTTAGTTTATTTCATTCTCCTTGTCTTTAGTTTCTTGAGATGTGATCTGAATCTTTTTTTTTGCCAGTACTGGGCTTGAGCTCAGGGCCTGAGCACTGTCCTTGGACTTTCTCAGGGCTAGAGCTCTACCACTTGAGCCTCAGCACCACTTCCGGCTTTTTTTTCTATGTATGTGGTACTGAGGAATTGAACCCAGGTCTTCGTGCATGCTAGGCAAGCACTCTACCACTAGGCCAAACTCCCGGCCTGATTTGAATCTTTTTTTAAAACATTACTGAACATATTTAGCTTATATCACACACATTAAGTAAAGTTTGCATTGAGCTACGTTAGACATTTTGGAAGAAAGGCAGTAATTATACATGGGCAATTGCCTTGATGCAGCCTCTCAAATCAGTACAGCTACTTAGTACAGGATAGGCATTTATGTATATTTAGCACTCTTTCCATAATTCTAGATTACATTGCAGGTAAATGAGCTTTATTTCAGACATAGGAAAACAGATAAATTACTTCCTCATCAGACTCATTCTCACTTATCTATCCTTTATAATTGGGATGTCATTACTTTCCCTTTGATTATAACAGCAGTCTTCAAATTGGTTGAATGTGTCATTTATTCAAAAAAGTTTCCTTGTGGCTACTGTATGTATGAATAATAAAATGT
Organism: Megascapheus bottae; assembly: GCF_031878675.1. Classification (NCBI taxonomy): domain Eukaryota; kingdom Metazoa; phylum Chordata; class Mammalia; order Rodentia; family Geomyidae; genus Megascapheus; species Megascapheus bottae. The sequence goes on along the minus strand of NC_143547.1, from coordinate 36,677,206 downwards.
ATAGTGTGTATATATTATTAATATATTAAACTTTCCAAAAGTAGGATTTTAAATTGATGTGTTAAACTCTTTCTTTTTTATT
>NC_143547.1:35072124-35109624 GCF_031878675.1 Megascapheus bottae | reverse complement strand
CAATTTTCTTTTTAATTTTGTTGGGTATACCTGCTCAGAGTTGTCTTGAGTTACAGAAGATACTATGAACCTGAGCTTTTGAACACAGTTGTAACTGCTAAAGTTATGATGATTCACAGAAATTGATTTAGTACATTTTACATTATGAGATGTACATGAGTTTTTTTGGGGAAATGAGGAAAATATTACATTTTTAAGGAAATGTGTTTTGGTATCAATTTGACACATAGTAAACTTGTGGTGGGTAATTTTGGTTGCCAAACATTGAACTGAGAACTGCGTAAGACATTAGCAAAATATATCTCCTCTGGGTATGTCCTTGAGAGTATTTTTAGGAACAATTATATCATGAGCACTAAGCTAATTTCTGATTTAATATACTGATAGACTGAATCTTGGAGAGCTAGTACGATTGTTATTGAGAGCTAGTAAAGTTGTAGCAGTTGGGACCTGCTTTGATGAAGCATGTCACTATAAGTGTTCCCTTGAAGAGTATATCTTTTCTTTTTTTTGCCAGTCTTGTACCTTGAACACAGGGCCTGGACACTGTTCTTAGGCTTTCTCTTTTTTGCCAGTCCTGGGGCTTACACTCAGGCCTGAGCACTGTCCTTGGGCTTCCTCAAGGCTAGAGCTCTACTACTTGAGCCACGATATCACTTCTGGTTTTTCTATGTATGTGGTATAGAGAAATGGAACCCAGGGCTTCGTGCATGCTAGGCAAGCACTCTATCACTAGGCCACACTCCCCCTAAAAAGTACACATTGTCCTGGCCTCTTTTTGTCTTATTTATGCTTCCTTACTTCCATGAGTTGAACAACTTTTATCTAACATTCCCTCCTTCTCATTTTGTGCAAAACATCCAACCTTGTGAGCTAAAATATATCCTCCTTCTATTTTAGTATTTTGGTTGTTTCCACACATACACTATCAATACATCCAGGATTAGCCATCTAAAGTCTCAGAAACCATTGCTATCATGGTTTAAGAAGCACTATATAAAATGTGTCTACACACAATGAAATTTTACACAGCCATTAGGAAGAATTATATGTCATTTGCAGAGAAATTGGTAGAGCTAGAACAAATCATGTTAAGTGAGATAAATCAAACTCAAAGAGACAAATGGCATGTGCTTTCTCTCATATGGGGAAGCTAGACTTAAAATATACAGAAACGTGATAAATTATACAGGACTCCAGGAATTCACACACAGTGACATGGAAGGAGGATATTCATAGTAGAGGAACATAAAGGCAGAATGACTACTGTATCTGGTCATATAAAATAATATTTATTGGGCCGGGAGTTTGGCCTAATTGGTAGAGTGATTGCCTAGCATGCATTCTTTGGTACCAAATACATAAAAAAATGGCTGAACTTGGTCCCGTGGCTCAGATGGTAGAGCTCTAGCCTTGAGAAAGGCCAAGGACAGTGTCAGGCATGGAGTTCATAGGTCCAGGACTGGCCAAAAAATATTTATTGAAATGAACTCTAGGAAACGGAAATAAGAACTTTTTGTTGCTGTTTCCTTTTCTTGTTGTCTTGTTTGTTTATCTGTCCTTGGGAGGTAGGGGGACCTCAGAAATGGAGAAAAGCCGGGTGTGGTGGCTCACACTTGTAATCCTAGATACTCAGGAGATCTGAGAATCAAGGTTCAAAGCCAGCCCACGCACAAAAGGACCTGAGACTCTTAGCTCCACTTAACCTCTAGAAAACAGGAAGTAGGGCTTAGCTCAAGGGAAGCGTGGTAGCCTTGAGCTGAAGAGCTCAGGGACAGTGACCAGGCCGATTTCAAGCCCCATGACCCACAGAGAGAGAGAGAGAGAGAGAGAGAGAGAGAGAGAGAGAGAGAGAGAGAGAGAGAGAGAGAGAGAGAGAGAGAGAGAGAGAGACCCTTTGCCTGACTTATGTAATTGTAACCCTTCTGTACACCACCTTTACAATAATAATAAAAAATTAAAAAGAAATCCTATATCCCTCTTGAGCTGATAGCAGGCTATGGCATCCTTCAAGTTGGTACTAATTTTGCAGTCATACACAATGCAAGAGTTTTCCTGACCGTGAAGGTTCCTTCCAGGTGTCAATTGAAAAAGCCTAAAAGGTAAAATGTGTGAAAAGATAGTTAGATTCTCTGCAAGCAATCCCCGAGAGTACAATGTATACAGCTGTAAACATGATTCATAAGCTACAGAATAGATCACAAGGAAATTGTTAATGCTAAGAATGTGGAATATATCTGTCCAGAAAGCCACAGGCAGAGAGCAGATCCATCTCAAGAAAGAGGTTATGTGGAGTTCAAGCAGTTAAACCATAGAGTCAGGGCTTCCCACATTCTTTGCATCATACCACATATTCCCCAAATGGCAGATATGGGGCTTTATGATTTACTATTTGCCTTTCTCAGCTTAAGCCTTACTATGTGTCCCATCCCTCCTTTGCATATGTTCATTCCTCTTTTTTTGCCAGTCCTGGGCTTGAGCTCAGGGCCTGAGCTCTGTCCTTGGACTTTCTCAAGGCTAGAGCTCTACCACTTGAGCCTCAACTCCGCTTCCGGCTTTTTTCTATGTATGTGGTACTGAGGAATTGAACTGGATCTTTGTGCATGCTAGGCAAGCACTCTACCACTAGGCCAAACTACTGGCTCCCATTCCTCTTTTTTAACCAGTCATGGGGCTTGAACTCAGAGTCTGGGCACTGTCCATGAGTTTCTTTTGCTTAAGGCTAGCACTCTAACAATGGAGCCACAATGCTACTTCCAGCTTTTTGTGTGTGTATGTGGTACTGATGAATTGAATCCAGGGTTTCATGCAAGCTTGGAAAGCACTCTACCATTAAAGCCACATTTTCAGCTCTATTCCTCTATTTTTCATTATAACATTTATTCATTTGTATATCATAGGAGTGTATAATTGTTTTTGTTTTCACAGGTGCTCACATCCAAGAATTATTTACCTAATGTCAGCAAGTTGTAATGCAAGAATTTACAGAATATACAGAAGTCACTCTTGCTAATTCAATTTTTGGAGTCTTAATTAAAAGGCCAGTGACTGTTGGGGCTGGGAGTTTAGCCTAGTGGTAGAGTGCTTGCCTAGCATGCACGAAGACCCGGGTTCGATTCCTCAGTACCCCACATACATAGCAAAAAGCTGGAAGTGGTGCTGAGGCTCAAGTGGTAGAGCTCTAGCCTTGAGAAAGACCAAGGACAGTGCTCAAGCCCTGAGCTCAAGCCCAGGACTGGCAAAATAAATAAATAAATAAATAAAAATAAAAGGCCAGTGACTGCATGGCCAAACCGCATCTCGAAGGCCAACAGGCAGAAAAGACACTCAATACCGTCAGGATACAGGCCACAGATAACAGAAAAAAGAGATACAATACCAAGAGGCCAATGCAGCTTCTATGGAGAGCTGAATAGGGACACCATGTTGATGGGAAAACAGCCAGGATAGGATACAGGACATGGGACGTGAACATGGAGAAGCACCGCAAGTTATCCTGGTGCCTAAGCTGGTTCAAGCTTAAATAAACTCAGGGTAGAGAGCAGAGTCACAGGAAGATCCCTGGACTGACAGGCCAGTATCCAGTCAGTCAAGCACCCACTGCTGCCGTCGGGATGTAGGCACCCCCTTACTACAAGGGAGAGGTGGGTGTCATCTTACCCCATCAGGAAGACAAGAGGCCAGACCCCAAATCTCCATTTGTAAGGCTTTGTTTTCTCACAAGTAGAGCCCTCTCTGCTCCTTGGACACTAGACATCTGCATTTAATGAATGGCCGCTTTTCAGCACTAGGCTTTCCAGCACTGGGTGGAGAATTCCCTCCCCCAGCCAGAGGCACCAGGAGGGCTGAGAAGCCACCAGCTCCCACACCTAGGCAGGTGCTGGCATGGCTGTGATTCAGTTTCCTTACTAAGCCTAAGCTCAGCCACCTTATTTCAAGAGACAACTTTGGCTGAACTTTTGGGTAGCAATGGAACTATTGAAGTTGGGGAAGTTATTTGTGAATTTTTAGTTGTGTGTAGAATAGTTATACTATATTGGATGGAATTATAACTTTAGTGATGTCTTTCCTTATAAGTGAGGCAATGTTCAAGATTATGAGCTTGAGTGTCATATTGACAAAGTAATACGATGGTTCATCCTCATTACAAAGTGATTGGGTTAAAAAATATATCAGAAGCCGGGTGGTGGCTCACACCTGTAATCCTAGCTACTTAGAAGGCTGAGATCTGAGGCTCGAAGTTCAAAGCTAGCCGTGCACTAAAGAACGTAAGATTCTTATCTCCTCTTAACCACCAGAAAACAGGAAGTGGCACTGTTGCTCAAGGGGTAGCGTGGTAGCCTTGAGCTGAAGAGCTCAGGGACAGCGCCTCGGCCAGAGTTCATGCTCCATGAACAACAAAGAAAATATAGTTCATTTTTCTTACATATTCATGCCATTCACATTTTATGGCATAATGTGGCATAGTCTAGAGAAAACTTTACACTGAAAATATATTCCTGAAAAAAAACAAAGCAGAATAAGTAAAAAGGAATGGAATTGGTTCAAATGTTCTGAATGTCTAAAAACAACTTCAAAGACTGTCTTCTATTTTTTCTATTGCACAGAACTAACTGAACTTGGGTGATAATTTAGAAGCCTATAAAAATAATGATCCTAGGAACATGTTAGATCTGGAAATCTCCATACAAATAATAGAGGAGGCTTCCCCACTGGAAGATATAAGAAAAATTTCAATAGGTCCACAATCTTCCTCTGCATTGAAAGAGTATGAAAAGAATGACAGTTATGGTTATATCCTGTTTCCAAATACTTAAAGATCTGAAAAGTATTACAGTGGATTAAAACATACATGTGTGGGACTGGGAATGTGGCCTAGTAATAGATTGTTTACCTAGCATGCACAAAGCCCTGGGTTCAATTCCTCAGTACCACATTCATAGAAAAAGCCAGACGTAGTACTGTGGCTCAAGTGGTAGAGCTCTAGCCTTGAGAAAACCCAAGGTCAGTGCTCAGGCCATGACTTCAAGCCCCAGAACTGGCAAAAGAGAAAGAAAGAAAGAAGAGAAAGAAAGAAAGAAAGAAAGAAAGAAAGAAAGAAAGAAAGAAAGAAAGAAAGAAAGAAAGAAAGCAAGCACAAAGGACAGTGTCCAGGATCCAGGAGTGGCAAAAAAAGGAAAATAACACAATAAGAGCAACAAAAGTTCAGACATTTACCAAAAGGGAATATAGATCCATCAGGTGATGGACATAGAATGTTAGCTTCATAAAGATTAATCAGCAAAATCAGAATAAATGGTATGAGAAAAATTATTCATAAACAAAATGAAATATTATCATATATATATTATTTTTCCAGTCCTGGAGCTTGAACTCAGGGCCTGGGAAATATCCTTGGGCTTTCTTAAGGCTAGAGCCCTATGACTTTAGCCACAGCACCATTCTGGCTTTTTCTATGTATGTGGTACTGAGGATTCTGCACATCAAAAAAGTAAGAAGAAGCAAGAGCGTCGGATGTAAAGAGCAAACATTCTGAATTAAAGATTAGAGCACAAAATTAGATAAAAGGCTAGCAAGCAGCCTACATTTCCAGTTGCAAAATAAGCCCAGATGTCCCATAAATTTCAGTACAGGGATTTGAAAGAACAGAAGCTGAACCAGTGTAGAGGGCTCTGCATAAGACGGCAGGTCTGCTTCGCAGTCGTAAACTAGAGCAGAAGCTACAATGAACCTTTACTTAGTGTTTCGGTGTGTGAAGACTTTAAAACAAATGTCCAGCTGGCAAGTACAGATTACTCATGTTTTGTTTGCTTTTGTTGTTTTGCTTTGCCTTTCTAATTCAAACCCTCCCTCCCCAAATCCCTCCAGAACTAGATTAGCAAGTAAAAGCCCAACTGAGACTCTATGTGAACCCAGTAAAAATTTAAACAGGTTCAGACAGAACAACTTGACTAAAAGTGTGAAAAATGCACTGCACATGAGAAAAAAATTCTGATTGCCAAACTTGGGAGATTTCTCCCAAACAAATCTTAGCCTCCAATTACTGGAAGCAGCCTTTCTTGCCTAACAGCCACCATTAAAGGCACCAACCTGGCCCAAACACAAAGGAGTGATTGTGATTGAGAAGTGTCTCCCACTTCACTGCCTGTCATGAAGGATGGAACTCATATATTGGAAAAGCTGCTCTGTTAGGGAACCTGCTAATTAGGCTGGGTTGAGAATCACCAAAGTACCTTTTGAGAAGATCTAAGGAACCCGTGCTCTTTAGAAGAATTGTGGAACTGGGAAGCATCACGTGCTTCTCTTCACAAAGAGCTCTGCAGAATGAGCTCAGCCTCTATAGTATGCACAGGGTGCCTGACAATACACCCACCTAGTTTGCATGTATATAGTATTTGTTGCAGGTTGCTGCTCCAGAAGAATGTGTATTGAATGTAGATGGAATTCCAACCAAAGTTTCCAGGAGAGTTTTTAACAGTTGGAGAGGATACAACTGTTATCACTTCTCAGGAAGAAATACAGACTGTTTTGTTTAATTCTGTTTTGTTTGGTTTTAGCCTATGACTTTGTGTACTGTTTTCTCCCTTTTTCTACTTTTCAAGGGATCTCTAAGAATCATACAGGGCCCTGTCACACAATATTTTCCTGTGCCTCTGTTTCCCAATCTTCCCAATTCTTTCCTTTTCCCACACCATTCTTTACCATTACTAATCTTTGACATGTATACTTTTGATCCTTAAGTTTGGCTGATTAGGCTCAGAGTTCCATCCCTCTACAAGATTATCAGGGAGAAGCTGAGAATTCTAATCACTTTCTGATTTATTGTTCAATTGAGGACTTTGTAATGTATAGACTAAAGCAGAGGCTTACATGTTGTTTTCAGCAGCCTATGGAATTTTCTCCAGCAGAAACTGTATTTCTTAGGCCATAAAGCAAGTCTCAGCAAATACTAAAAATCTGGGAAAAAAATTCTAAATGCTACCAGTCCTAAGTGGAATAAATTAGGAGCCCACAGTAAGAAAAACTACAAAAAAAGATATTTGGATATATGGAGACTGAGCAAGACATTTTTGAATGACTGGTAAATCACTAAAGAAATTAAAATTAAAATGTCTGAACTTCAAATTAAAATTAAAACACCTGTGGCACCCAGTAAAGGCAGTGAAAAGAAGAAAACAAGATGGGGGGAGGGAAATGGGGACTAAGACATGAGAAATGGTATCAATGTTTGTGAAGTAATGCACCTTCTATAGGGTGATTATAATGTAACCCTATTAATTACAATAAAAAATATGTGAAAAAAGAAGAACAATAATAGTCCTGAGTATCTACTTCAGAAAATTAAAGAAGTTCCAAATTAAAAATCTTAAAGATGTAATGGAAACTGAAAAATAAAACCAAGAAAATCTCACATCAGTAGATAGAAAGAAGCAAAAATGAGAGCAGAAATTATTGTAACGAAAATCAAAGGAACAATGCAATAAATCAATGAGTCCAAGATCTGGTTATTGGGCTGGGAGTGTGCCCTAGTGTTAGTGTGAGCCTAGCATGCATGAAGCCCTGGGTTTAATTCCTTGGTACCAAATAAGTCAGAAAAAGCCAGAAATGGTGCTGTAGCGCAAGCGATTGAACACTAGCCTTGAGAAAGCTCAAAGACAATGTCCAGGCCCTGACACGAAGCCCCAGGACTGGCAAAAAAAAAGAATTAGTTCTTCAAAACAAGATTGGAGGCAAGGAGTTTGGCCTAGTGGCAGAGTGCTTGCCTACCATGCACAAAGACCCAGGTTTGATTCCTCAGTATCATATACATAGAAAAGCTGGAAGTGGTACTATGGCTCCAGTGGTAGACCACTAGCCTTGAGGAAAGCTCAAGGGCAGTACTCAGGCCCTGAGTTCAAGCCCCAGGAATGGCAGAAAGAAAGAAAGAAAGAAAGAAAGAAAGAAAGAAAGAAAGAAAGAAAGAAAGAAAGAAAGAAAGAAAGAAAGAAAGAAAAAAAGAGAAAGACAGAAAGAAAGAAAGAAAAAAAGAGAAAGACAGAAAGAAAGAAAGAAAGAAAGAAAGAAAGAAAGAAAGAAAGAAGAACAAGATTGTTGAAACTTTAAAGTAGCCAAAAGAAGAATCAAGAAGGCACAAAGTAATCAAAATCAGAGATAAAGGAAGTTATAGTACAATAAATTCCATTAAAATTCCCATCATTAGGGATGAATTTCATGATACATATTCCAACATACTGAAAAAATAAATGCATAAATTCTTTAATATATTATGGCACAAAAATTGAATCAAAAGGTATGAAGAACTAAAACAGATCTATAATGATTATAATCTCCCAGAACAGTAAGCTGGGTGCCATGGCTCATACCTGTGATCCTAGCTAAGCAGGAGGCTGAGATCTAAGGATCCTGGTTCAAAGCCAGCCTGGGCATGAAAGTCCATGAGACTCTTATCTCTATTTAATCACCAGAAAACCAGAAATGGTGCTGTGGCTCAAGTGGTAGAGTGCTAGTTTTAACTGAAGACCTCAGGGACCATGCCCAGGTCCAGAATTCAAGTACACACACACACACACACACACACACACACACACACACACAACACACACACAAAACAAAAACAAAAAAACAAAACCCAGAAACTTCAACAATCTGTCATGATAAAAGCTCTATAGGGTAGAGTAGAATGAACATATTTTTAATAAAAGAGGCTATATGTGCAAATGTGTAGCAACCATAGTACTAAATAGGGAAAAACCTAAAACTATTTGCACTAAACCCATGAATAAGGAAAGGAAAACTCCCCCCTCCAATCTTTCTGAATAATTTCCCATCCGAGCAACAGGAAAAGACAAAGAAATAAAAGGGATCAAAATGGGGAAGAATAAATTTAAATTGTTCCTATTTTCAAATGACATAATACTATACTTAGAAGATTAAAAAAATATGGTTCTGGGAGTTTAGCCTAGTGGTAGAGCTCTTGCCTAGCATGCACGAAGACCAGGATTTGATTCCACATACATAGAAAAAAGCCGGAAGTGATGCTGAGGCTCAAATCATAGAGTTCTAGTCTTAAGAAAGCCCAAGGACAGTGCTCAGACCTTGATTTCAAGCACAGGGACTGGCAAAAAAAAGGATTAAAAACTGTTTTCTCACCCTGGTGCTGATGGTTCACACCTATAATAGAAGCTACTCAGGAAGACTATTTCTTAAGGTCACATTTGAAGCCAGCCCTGCAGGAAAATTCATATGACCCTTACTTCCACTTGACTACTAAAAAGCCAGAAGTAGAGTTTTGGCTCGAGCCTAGAACTCTATTCTTGAGTAAAAAAGCTGAGGGATAGTATTCCCATACAGAATTCAAGCCCCCAAACTGGCAACCAAACAAAAACAAAGACCTCTTTAATCTTTTAAACATTTTCATCAAAGAAGCAAGTTATAAAATGTAGGTACCTAAGTCAGCAGTAGGTTATCAATACATGACCAAAAAATAGGGAGAGAAAGAAATAAGGAAAATAATCACAGTCACAGTTACATCTAAGTCATTAAAGGAACGCATTTAAGAAAGACTTCAACATCAAAACTTATAAAATATTGTAGGAAGGAAGAAAGCATAGCAAACACCAACATACTCTTCATAAAAATTCTACTTATATTCCTCAGGGAAATAAAAAAAATGAATGTTTATACTGTGTAGCCTAAATGCAATAGTAAGCCACATCATTCATATTTGTTTAGGTATACTTCATTATGTTCACATGAAGTAACATAATGATTTTTATCTTTTCTCAGAGTGTTAAGCACCATGGGACTATATTTCAAAATAGCTCACATTATTATGTTTATGAATATGCTACTCAAACACATTGAATCACAATTCAATATATACATGTATTTAATGTATACATGTATATACATGGATGTAGATATGTGGCCCAAGTAATAAAATGCCCGCCTTAAGTGAAAAAGCACTGGGAAAATACCCAGTTTCTGAGTTCAAGCCACAGTACTGGCCCAAAAGAATATCATACTGTACTCCATAAGTATAGAAAATTATTGTGTTGATCAAATGTAAAGCAACATAACATATATTTACCTTATTGTAAAGGTTCAATATTAACAGGAAGAAATTTTATGCTTTGGAAATAAATTATAATGAAAGCATTTTGAGGTCAAACTAAAATGTTTGAGTGGGTACATTTATACTTCAGATTATATTTATTAGATACATGATGCAACAATTATAAAGCTTGTGGCTATACAGTAGTGAGTTATAATAAAGCAACTATGTTTATACTTAATGAATTAATTTGTAAAATTATATCATCCCTATGCTTCAAATCTTGACAAGTATGTCAAGATTTAGAAAGAAAATTCTGAACTGGAAGTTGGTGGCTCATGTCTGTAATCCTAGTTCCTCGGGAGGCTGAGATCTGAGGAACATGGCTCATTGCCAGCCCAGGCAGAAAAGTCCAAGAGACTCTTTTATTTTTTTATTTGGGGAGAGTCATGGGGCTTGAACTCTGGACTTGGGCATTGTCCCTGAGCTCTTCAGCTCAAGGCTACTGCCCTACCTCTTGAGCCACGGCCCCACTTCCTGTTTTCTAGTGGTTAATTGTAGATAAGAGTCCCACAGTCTTTAGTGTCTGGACTGGCTTTGAACCGTGATCCTCAGATCTTAGCCTCCTGACTAGCTAGGATTACAGGTGTGAGCCACCGCGCCCAGCTTGAAACTCTCATCTCCAATTAACCACCATAAAACCAGGACACTGTGGCTCATAGAGGTAGAGTGCTCACCTTGAGGAAAAAGAGCTACCAGGACAGCTACCAGGACCTGAGTTCAAGCCCCATGACTGAAAAAGAGAATAAAGAAAAGAAAAAAATGATTCTTCAACATATCTTCCTGCATCATGTCAGAAAAGGTGTCAAATTAATAAGTTCCGCTCATTTGTTATGGATCCCAGAATCTAGTTCTATTTTATAGACTGGGAAAAGGAAATCTTCATGATTAGGACACATTCAGTAGGTTGGTTTACATGATCATTTTCAGTAGTCTGAGTAGTCCTACCAGTGGTCCACTGTACACTGAAGAACCAGGGAAATCAGTTGATGCTCAGTCCAAGGAATCAGAGCCACAGAAAAAGAGAGACTAACTGCAGTCCTAGATCAGGGTCCAAGGCCTGCTAGGCTCCTGGAGAGCGGTTGGAACAAATAAATCTGCATTTAAAGGTAAACCAGTGTGGAAACTAATGTCCATAGTTGACAACATCAATAGCAAACCCCATCAAAACCCCCAAAACTGCACTCACTCAATATGAATCATCTTACTTAGAAGACATTCTACTGATGAAATGATTGCCCCATGCTACTGAAAGGGCAATCTATATACTGTAGCAAGAACACGTGGGTGCTTATTAGAACCACAGAATCCTAGGCCCCAACTCAGACCTATTGATCAGCACCTATACATTAATAAGCCATCTAAGTACTTAATATATATATATATATATATATATATATATCTATGTTAAGGTGTGAGGCTATCATATGGGGAGTTTAGGCATAGAATATTACCTGACTATTATCAGTTAGGGAAAAAGAATGTAAACTCCAGTTTGAAAAGAGCCATTCTTTGGCCAGGATCAGGAAAACGAATAATAACAGATGCTGGAGGGGATGTGGCCAGGAGGGATCACTACTACATTTCTGGTGGGATTGCAAACTCGTTCAACCACTATGGAAAGCAGTATGGCAGTGCCTCAAAAGGCTAAACATAGAACTCCCCTATGACCCAGCAATTCCACTACTTGGCATTTACCCAACCATCCAGAATCTAGGGTATACTAAATCCACTAGCACAACAATGTTCATTGCAGCACTATTCACCATAGCAAAGATATGGAACCAACCTAGATGTCCCTCAGTTGATGAGTTGATCAACAAGTTGTTGTATTTGTACACAATGGAATTCTATGCTGCTGTCAGAAAGAATGACATCGCCCCATTTGTTAGGAAATGGAAAGACTTAGAAAATATCATATTAAGTGAAGTAAGCCAGACTCAATGGTTTCCCTCATTCGTCATAATCAGTAGAAACCTTGGGCTCTACTAGCAGAGATCTGCAACAGAGCAAAACCTTGATACATAAGGCCATATAGTATGAAGCTAATTGAAAGGACCTCCAGGATATTGAAACAAAAGCCATATAACGAATGATTGTTGTCCTTAATGTACTATGTTGTCTCTCATCTCCTTTGCTGTCCCTTGGGTATCTCATATTGTTACAGTATGTCACTTTGTTATCTGATATATTGAATTTATTTGTATTTGGTTATTTGAAATTTGATAGGGAAGGGGGGAAAACCAAGACAGGTGGGGAGGGGTGAGGGGGAGGGTAATGGGTACTAAGACATGTGAAAGGGTATCAATGTATGTGAATTGGGCACCTCCTATCTGCAAATATCATGTAACCCTTTCATTAATTACAATAAAAAATTAAAAAAAAAACAAAAACAAAAACGAATGATTGTTGTCCTTAATGTACTATGTTATCTCTCATCTCCTTTGCTGCCCCTTGGGTATCTCATATTGTTATAGCATCTCACTTTGTTATCTGATATAATGAATTTATTTGTATTTGGTTATTTGAAATTTGATAGGGAAGGGGGGAAACAAAGTGGGAGGGTGGGGGAAGGGTAATGGGTACTAAGACATGTGAAAAGGGTATCAATGTATGTGAATTAATGCACCTTCTATCTGGCAAATATCATGTAACCCTTTTATTAATTACAATAAAAAATAAACATAAAAAAAGAAAAGAGCCATTCTTTTTGAAACATGCTGAAGAGTCCAGCAAGTAATTCAAAGTAATCTGTCTGTCTGTCTGTCTCTCTCTCTCTCTCTTTCTCTCTCTCTCTTGTGTGTGTGTACGTGTGTGCATGTACACATTTTGTCAGTTATTTTAACCAGCAACCCGTAGCAATTTATTCTCTCAAGGCATATTCTTGTAGTCCTTTGTTTGTTTGTTTTTGGAGGGGAGAGAACTAGGCCTCACTATAGTATCTAAGCTAATTTCCCAAACTCTTGGGCTCATGCAATCCATAGGCTTCAACATCTTGAGTACCTTATAGCTTGGATTATAGGCAAACATCACCATACCTGGCTGTCAACACATATTTATGTTTCTGGTCATGGGGCTTGAACTCTGGGCCTGGGCGCTGTCCCTGAGGTCTTCAGCTCAAGGCTACAATCCTACCCTTGAGCCACAGCACCACTTCCAGTTTTCTAGTGGTTCACTGGAGATAAGAGTCTCACAGACTTATGTGCCCAGGCTGGCTTTGAACCGTGATCCTCAGATCTCAGCTTCCTGAGTAGCTAGGATTATAGGAGTGAGCCACAGCGCCCGGCAAGACATATTTTGAGAAGATACTCCAACAGAAGTAGTTATTGCTGTATTAGCTCAAAGAAATTTTTTCTAATAATCATTTACATTTATAGTCATTACATATCTGTAGATTTATAATTTCGCTGATCATTCAAGCAAAACTTATCAGGCAAAATAAAATGATGTGTTCAAGCACAATCACTGTGAAACTTACAAGCTCTTATCTAGGGTCAGAGTGATTCTTTAAAAATTGGATTTTGTTTAGGATTGGGAACGGAGGCACATACCTATAATCTCAGCGACTTTAGAGGCAGCAATCTTGAGAAGGTTCTCAGTATGAGTCTTGCCCAAGCAAAGGTGTGAGACCCTATCTCAAAAATAAACTAAGAAAAAAAGAAGCAGGAACATGATTCAAGTGATGAAGCACTTGCCCAGAACAAGTCTCAGAGTTCAGTCTTCAGTACTATCAGTAAAATAAAAATAAAAGATATCCCAGTTCCCTGAAATTCTATCTGGATAATTCAGCTTCCTTCAACTATCTGTGATGACTATAACTAGAAAGTGTAGAAACTGTGACATCCTTCACAGTTTACCTACTATTTTCAAACAGGAATTCCCAAACAAAAACATTATGATTCATTCAGCATCCTATTTTTATTATTTTCTAAATGTTATTAAACTCTTGTATAACAATCTGAAAAACACATAATATTCAAAATCATATCGCTTTGGGAAAATAGTTACCAATTTCAGCAATATTTAAGAATAACTGAGTAAATCGAGGCACCGGTGGTCCACACCTATAATCCTAGCTACTTAAGAGGCTGAGATCTGAGAATTATGGTTCAAAGTCAGTCCTGGTAGGAAAAGTGTGTGAGAGTCTTAACCACTAAACAGCCAGAAGTGGATCTCTGGCTCAAGTAGTAGATGGCTAGAGCATTAAAAAATCTCAGGAACAGTGCCCAGGCCTTGAGTTCAAACCCTAAGGCCAGCACACACACACACACACACACACACACACACACACACACACACACACACACACATACAACTGTTTAATGGAATTTCTAAATGAATCCTTCTTCTACAAGTAATACATGCTAAGAAACAAATTCTTAGCTGAGTGTTAGTGGCTTATGTAGGGTTTAATAGAAAGGAGACTGCCACAGAGTTCAGGCAGAAGCGTTTATTAGGGGAGAGCATACTGGAAAAGATGGAGGTGTGCAGGGGGTGCAAGTGATGCAGCAGAAGGGAAGTGGGGAATGGGGCAAGAGGCAAGGGAAATAATGCAAGGGGCCAGGGGCAAAGCTATAAGGGGACAAATGTAATGCTGGAGATTCATATATGGAAAGAGGATGGGGAGGAGGTATGGCCACAGCAAAGACCTCAGATCCTGAGGAAAACTCCCACCAGTCCCAGGTGGGCCAGTTTACTGGGTTAAGAATGCTGGAAGAGGCTTCTAGGTAAGGAAACGGGAAGAACAACAGGGAAAGGACTTATGGCATGCAAATTTGCCTGTATATATTATGTACAAAGGATATTAATGCATAGTTATGATCAGAGATTTGAGATTTAATATACATATATATTTGAAATTATCTGAGGCAGGATACAAATATATTGAATATAGAATTGAATGGGTATTATGTGTATACACATGCAGGAATATGTGTGCATAGGAACGAGACAGATTACAGATTATGTCTCTATAAGTGTGTGTATATATTGCATTTCTATGTAAATTCGTGTGCATCAGAAATGTGAGGAATGTATGAAAGATGGAAAACAGATGCAGGAAAAGAACTGAATTCTGTAGTAGGGGAACTGGTTGGATCCACCAGAAGAGGAAGGAAGAAGAGAAAGGTACTTAGAGGACTGAGGTACTGAATACAGAAAAGGAAAAGAGTAGTCCAGGAAGGTTTCCAGGGCAGGGGGACAGTCAAATCCATATTTGGAAGAAAGGGGCGTCTTCAATATGGACGCAAAAATGAGATCCAAATCCTATACTGAGAGAAGGAGGAGACAACAGCTGCAGCTGCAGCTGCAGTTGGGAGAAGCCCAAGGTGGCAAGGAGCCGCCTCCTCCATGAGGAGGGTGGAGGGCTCCGGACACCCCCACCTCCTTTGCCTGCCCCGCAACCCCCTAGACACTATACTAGCCTATGGATTCCCCCTTTCTCAGATCAGGCCAGCACGCCCTGGTCCAGTCTCCTGCTGATCCTCTTAGCCACTGGATCTTAGCTGGGGCAATTGGAGGTATCTAATTTACACAAGTAAGGACCCCTTCTCCCCTCCCCCCTGGCGACAGTCGCCAGACAGGACAAGGCCATTGGTACACGTCAGAAAGGAGAGGGGGGGATGGGATGGGATCGTGGAATCCTGCAGAAGATAAGGGGGTGGGGTTGTGTGCTTGGCAAGAGCAGTGTCGGGAGTGCGGTGGGCAAAGAAAAGCAGGAGCTTTAGGAGCCACTCAACCATTTGGAAAATGAGCGAGGAGAAGCCAGGTGGGTGTGGAGGGAAGTGGGTAGGAACAATGGGCGGGGGGGGGGTCAGTGTTGCTAAGAGGGGAGGGGGCTGTGCTCTGCCCGCTGGGTTGTTCAAGGCAGAGGTTTAGGAAAAGGTAGTGGAGGGGAGGCGCTTAGCGGGAGATCTTGAATGGGCGCCAAAGGTGGGGGAGGGCCGTGGGGCCGGGGACCCCCAGCTGGGGTAGTCCTTCCCTTCCTGCAGAGTTTCTCTAATCCTGCTCCGCTGGACCGCAGCTCCAGCCCTGCCCCACAGCCTGAAAGAATCTGGGGAAAGCTAGGACTGAAGGCAGATAGCCAGAATTTCTAACACAGCTGACTGGGTAATAACACGGAAAACGTAGGCTTTGGCAGAGAGTACACAATCACCACCGTGGAGAGAAGTCTTGTGGTACGCACATTTGTTATTTGTCTCTAACCCCTTTGTCGTCCCTGCAGGCATGAACACCCCTAATTCTCAAGAGGACGACGTCCAACAACCCGAGGAAGCTGCAGGAGAGGCCACCGGATCTAACAATGGGATGAAGAAGAAAACTTCGCAGAAGAAGCAGAGGAGCAGGCGTATATCCCAGCCAGCCAGGAACATCGTTGGATGCCGTATTTCCCACGGATGGAAGGAGGGCAACGGTCCCATCACACAGTGGAAAGGAACAGTTCTTGACCAGGTGCCAATTAACCCCTCTCTTTACTTGGTGAAATACGATGGAATTGATTGTGTGTATGGATTAGAACTTCATGAAGATGAAAGAGTGCTATCGCTAACCATTATGTCGGAGAAGGTAACATCATCTCAAGTTAGTGATGCTCATCTTGCGAATACCATCATTGGCAAGGCAGTGGAACACCTGTTTGAGGGTGAGCATGGTTCTAAGGATGAATGGCGGGGGATGGTGCTAGCCCAAGCACCTATCATGAGTGCTTGGTTTTACATCACCTATGAGAAAGATCCCGTTCTATACATGTACCAGCTTCTAGATGATTACAAAGAAGGTGATCTCCGCATAATGCCAGAGGCCAGTGAGAGTGCTTTAACAGACAGGGAGCTAGGAGTAGTGGTAGATGGCTTGATAGGTAAACATGTGGAATACACCAAAGAAGACGGCTCCAAAAGGATTGGCATGGTTATTCATCAAGTGGAAGCTAAACCCTCTGTGTACTTTATCAAGTTTGATGATGACTTTCATATCTATGTCTATGATCTGGTGAAAAAAACATAACTGAGAGGGGTCAAATTTGTCATACCTGTGAAAATAAACAGTTTGTTGAAACCTGCCAACAAATGTTGTTCTTCAGTGTATTGAAGAATTTGAAGGGTCTCTGATGACCAAATATTTTGGACAATATAATGATTGTTGTGTTCTGAAAAAAATACAAATTTATGTGGATGGGCCACACTGTGTGTAAGCATCATGTCTTTGGTGGGTAGGGCATGAAAGGAAGAAGCAGCTGTCTATTCAACCTGTGAATTAAGTGCAGCTAGTATGACCAGTCATCTAAAAATGGAATGGGACTTAACTGGTCTGGTCTTTGGGGAAGGGAAGGAACTAGAGATGGGCTGTGGGTTAAAGTGAGATGACTGCTTAGGAAGAGGTGGAGAGGTGCCAGAAAAGTGGGAGGCTTCCTGAAGGAGAATGGCGGGGGAGGGGGGACCGGGAAACATCCAATAGGAAAAAAAATGAAGGATGAAAAGATAGAGGGTGATTTTGGAGCTTAGATTAAAAATAGAATAAATGGAGTAGAGAAAGAGACAAAGAAAGCTTAACAAAAATCTCCAGCATAGTCAAGGAAAGATAAAGTTGGTGGAGATGTGTGGAGAGGCTAAAAGACAAAGGGATAGTGATTGCAAGGTTAGTGTGACCTACAAGGGAGGGGTACAGTAAGGACAAATTCCAGGAAGAAAAAACAATGGGTGAGTGAGATTATAGACTTAAGTATGGAGAACAGATCCCAGGAGGACTGGAAACCGGGGAATAATTAGACTCCTCACTGTATTGTTGCCTTTTCTTATGTTCACAAAGTCAATGTAAAGTGTCAAAGAAAAAGGCAGGTGCATTGAAACTTCCTTAGTAGGACATTTAGACAGATATTTCGGGTAAATTCAGCACGAGCCAAGTTTTAACATATAAGACTTCTCTTCTTTCAGAGAGTTTGTGCCACACTTGGTGAACAGAGCCTCAACTCTCAGCTTAAACATTAGGCTTCAGAAGCTCTAGGAAGAGGTAATAAACTTTATCTGGTCAAAACAGAACCTTGTGAAGCCCAAGTACAGCAGTCCCATCTCTTTTGTAGCCCTTGATAGAGTATTATTGCTTGACCAGAGAGGAAGCCCATCAGAAGGTTGAGCCTTAAGTTTTCTCAAGGCAATGGAAGACCTTGACTGCCCATTCTTCTTTTAACAGCTGCCTTAGGCCACAATTGAACTCCAACCAATGCCACAACAAAGAGCAGCCCTCTTTTCCTAAAAGCCCCATTCTGCCTGTATCCTCCACAAAGTCTGAGGTGTTAAATACCTTACTGGTAATCCCTGGTTAGTATTGCCCTTAACTCACAGAAAAGTGTCACAGAAGTTTGCACAGCTCTTTGTTTCCAGGTGATGTAGATGTCATAAAGAGTAGAGCTGGGAGTTGTAATTTTGTGTTAGCTTATTTCTTTGGTTTTGTATATTGTCACATAGAGGGATTTTGTGGTTGGTTGGGAGAAGTAGCGTGAAACCTCAATAAAGTCTGAGAACTACGATATCCTGTACATAGTCTGTGTCTTCCTTTCTTTTGCCTTCTGTTTATCCAGCTTTCCTAAACTACTGTGATAATGCATGCTCTCATTTTTGTCTACCCAATAACCTATACTTTCACCCTGAGTCTTGCTCAGTCCCTGATCGCAACAAGAGGTATGGAGAGAGGCATTAGAGGAAGTCATTCTTTCATCCAAACAGTGAACTTTGAAGTTCACTGTTGGCAATTGTTAGGTTGAACCTAACAGTGAACCTGAGACTGGTCAAGAACTACACAAGGGCAGATGCTGATGGCTCATGCCTATAATCCTAGCTACCAAGGAGGCTGAGAACTGAAGATTGGTTCAAAGCCAGCCCAGGCAGGAAAGTCTGTGAGACTCTTACCTCCAATCAACCACAAGAAAATCAGAAGTGGTGCTGAGCCTCAAAGTCATAGAGCTCTAACCCTGCGCTTAAAAGCACAGGCACAGCACCCAGGCTGAGAGTTCAAACTCCACAACCAACAACAACAACAACAAAAACTACACGAGGCAAGTCCAACTCACCACAGAGAAATAATAACTCTGTCATACACCATTCAACACAAGCTTTCCATCTAGAGACCAATTTTAGTCCATTATCACATTTTCTTAATCTTGTGGATTTTTATTATTTTCTAGTTTAAATTTAATACTTTTTTTTGTCAATCGTGGAGCTTGAACTCAGGGCCTGAGCGCTGTCCATGAGCTTTTCTCTCAAGGCTACCACTCCAGCACTTTGAGTCACAGGTCCACTTTCAGTTTTCTAGTGCTTAATTGGAGATAAGAATCTCATAGACTATCCTGCCAAGTGTGGCTTTGAACCATGATCCTCAGATGTCAGCCTCCTGATTCCTGGCTAAATTTGTACTTTACATACTTGCGGGAGTTCTCATAATCTGTATACATGTCTGCCTCGTGGAGGAAAGCAATTAGAACAATATTAAACAACAAATAATTCGGATCCACATTTCATCAAGGATAAAGGCAGCTGGGTCTAAGGTAAGGCTGAGCTCCTTTTAGGCTCAGAATCTCCTTTCCAGTTGCCCCTCCCCCAGCTGGTCTGCTTCACTGTAATAAAATGCACACTTGTCCCCTGGAGGCATTTGTATCTGTACCTTTATGGAGACAGCCAGCAAATCCTGCCCATTTTAGCTTTCCTTGTCCTGACTGTGTCCTTAGTTCATTTGTTGTATCTTCATCTCACAGGTGCTTTGGACGGGAGGGGGCTTCAAGGCATTGAACACATAAAGAAGGACTTTACCCACACAGAGATTTCATTTTAGGGACAGAGACAGTGGCCAAGCTAAGTAAAACTATTTTCATAGTGGCAAGTGCTAAGAAGGAAAAACAGAAGCAAGGTATGGGACCTGCAATTCCAGGGAGGGTCTATTTAGAGAGATAGAATGGTCAGGAGAGGCCTCACTGAGCACTCAGCTCTTGAGTCAAGATCTGAAGTTAATGAGTGAAGTGGTCCTGTAGCTGGCTGGGTGAAGGACAATTCCAGCTACAGGGCCAAAAATGGTTGAGGCTCTAAGGCATGGTATATTTGAGGAGAGCAGGCATGACAGTATGGCAGAAGCTGAGTGAGTAAAGCAGGGGAGAGCGGGAGGTGATTTCAGAGAGTCACGGAGTCTGGGAAATCAACACACTTAGAGCCCTGCTAGGTGGTAATTTTTTTTATTTACTTAAAATAATATTTATTTGTTTTGCCATGATCGGTATTAGGAGTCAAGGCTTGAGCATGCTCATTGAGAACTCTCCGGAACTAAACCCCAGCCACTTTGTGGGTTTTTCATTAAGATGAAGCTGTTTAGCTGTTTATAGCAGTGCAGTGAGATAACTTATCTTATGTTTTAACAGAATCATTCTGGTACCTCTAGAGCATACACTATATGAGGTACAGAAATTCAATAGGAATAATCATATATAGCAATTATATAGAAGAATGACTAAGGCAGAATGAAATACAGAAACAAATCATAATAGAAGTGATACTTTTGATGAGAAATGATAAAATATTTCCTTTAGTAAATAGTAATAAATTAATTTTCTATATTTTAAAGATGAGCTTAAAATTCTTCACTATCTACACATGAAATACATTTCAAATCGACCTATGTATAGAAATATCATGAGTCACATTAATTTACATAACAAATATGTGGTATCAGTGACTCAGGAGGCAGACTCTAAGGATAGAGGGTTGAAGCCAGCCCAGGCAGGAAAGTCCATGTAACCCTCATCTCCAGTTAACCACCAGAAAACTGTAAGTGGAGCTGTGGCTCAAAGTGGTAGAGCACTAGACTGTGGGGGGGGGGGAAGCAAGCAAACAAACAAACAAACCATCAGGGACAGAGCCCAGGCCTTGAATTTAAGCCCCACCACTAACAGAAAGAATACAAATTGCATATTAACAAATTTTGTCAGCTACTAAGAGCATTACTTTGCTTAAAAATCATTTAACACCCAACCAGGAGCTGGTGGCTCACACCTGTAATCCTAGCTACTCAGAAGGCTGAGATTTGAGGATCATGGTTTAAAGCTAACTCAGGCAAGAAATTCTGTGAAACTTTTCTTTGGTATTTTTTATTGTAATTAATAGAGGGGTTACGGTTATATTTGCCAGATAGAAGGAGCATTACTTCACACACATTGATACTACTTCTCAGTTTTTGTCTCCATTCCCCTCCCCCACCCCTCCCCCATCTTGTTTCCTCCCCTTCCCTTTCCTATTTCAAATAAACAAATAAACATATATACAATATAACATATTACAAGGTAAGATCCTGTAACAATATGTAATGTCCTGTAATAATCTTATCTACAATTAACTACTGAAAAAAGCCAGAAGTGGAGCTGTGGCTCAATTGATAAACCACAAAAGCTCAGGGACAGCATCCAGGCCCAAGTACAAACCCAAGGACTGGTACACAAAATCTTAATACCTAAACTTTGTAAGAAACATTTATGAAAGTTTTAGAATAATAGTTGAGAGAATGTTTATCTACTTTGGAAATATAAAATGTTGATGCTACTTGAAATTTAAATACATTTCTTTACATTAAAATATTTCTTTACATTAAAATATATATTGCTCTATTTTGAAGCCTATATACATAGTGGAGAAAAGCTAAGACTAGGCTACAGAGGTCAGGAGTATGGCCTAGTGTCAGAGTGCTTGCTTAACATGCATGAAGCCCTGAGTTTGATTCCTTGGCATCACATACACAGATAAAGCCAGAAGTGGTGCTGTGGCTGAAGTGGTAGAATTCTAGCCTTGAGCAAACTCAAAGACAGTGCCCAGGCCCTGAATTCAAGTCCCAGGACTGGCAAAAAAAAATGGGCTACAAACTTGCATATTCTAAATGAAAAAAAAATCGCTTTCAGAGTATTTGCGTGCCTATTCACAGAAGCAAACTTTGCCTTGAAAAAAATAGTTGTAGCGTATCTCATGAATAAGTACAAATGACTAAAACTAATTTGGCAAAGGACATGAATAGAAAATGCCCCAAACAAAACACCACATGGCCAAAAAATACATTATTTTGATCTGCTCTGTGGTACTAACTCCATATTTTCCTTAACATTCGTTATCTACAAACTTACATAATTTTCTTACTTTTAGTCATTGGCTTCTTCATTCCACAATAGAATTTTTTTCTGTCTGTCACAGGGCTTAACCTCAGGGTCTAGGCACTGTATCTGAGCTTTAATGCTCAAGGCTAGTGTTCTACTGCTTTGAGCCATAATGACACTTTCAGTTTTCTGGTGGTTCATTGGAGATAAGAATCTCATGGAGTTTCCTACCACAGCTGGTTTTGAACCCCCATCCTCAGATCTCAGCCTCCTGAGTAGCTATGATTATAGATAAGAGCCACCAACACCTACCAAATACAAGATTTTTTTGCTTTCTAATGTATCTCAAGTTCTTAGAAACATATTTAGTACACATAGGTGTTCAGTGAATTTTTATCTGTATTAATCTCAGTATTCAGGAAAGTAGAAATGAAAATGATAGGTTTTCTCATATAGTCTATCAAGGACGTGTAGGATGTTTGAAAATATGTGTAATGCCACCAGGTAAACAAGTCAGAGAGACTATATAGAACTGATAGTTTAAGTTGGATAATTTTTTTTCATTCTCTAATGTAGTTAGAAGTTGCATAATTCTATCAATTTCATTCTGCTATATATCCAAAGACAATTCTGCAAAGTTGCCTAGGACTTCCCTATATGTCATAAATAAGACAAGGACTTTGTTTTCACATTTTGAAGAATGTTTGAATAAAATAGAAGCCTTTGTAAAAGACAGATGGTAATTGCGTACGGAGTGAAAGATAAGAATTCATTCTGCAGAAATAAAAAGAATTCATTCTGCAATGTGGCAAGTGTAACATTTCTTTATAGTCTAAAAGAAGAAATATTTAATATCTCTTACAAGTCTCAAACTGAGATTTCCTTGCTAATGAAACTTACTACATATGCATGTCTCAGTTACCCATCTCTTCTCACTATGTGTTAAGTGGGCTAAAAAATCTGAGTTAAATTCTGGTGTTCTGGCTTTAGTTTCTAAATGAACAATAAAGTACTAGTGATATGAAATTGAGAAGGTAGTTGGTACTAGTATAAATGCCGAAAAACAGATTCAAAGGCAAACTGGAACCATACTTGTTTATTGCTTACTCAGCTCTAATTTAGGGACTTAATTTTTTTCTTTAAATTGTTATATAAACAGGCTTCATTTCTTTCTTTCTTTCTTTCTTTCTTTCTTTCTTTCTTTCTTCTTTTCTTTCTTTCTTTCTTTCTTTCTTTCTTTCTTTCTTTCTTTCTTTCTTTCTTTCTTTCTTTCTTTCTTTCTTTCTTTCTCTTTCCTGTCATGGGACTTGAACTCTGGACTTGGGCATTGTCCTTGAGTGCTTCAGCTCAAGAATACCCCTTGAACCACAGTGCCACTTCTGGTTTTCTGGTGATTTATTGGAAATAAGAGTCTCATGGACTTTTTAGTGCCCAGGCAGATCTTAATCTCCTGAGTAGCTAGGATTACACGTGTGAACCAACACGGCTGACACGTTTCAGTCAACATGTCAATTTATGAGTATAATGCATCTTAATCCGTATAACTGAGGCAATTTTGCCAACAGTTTGATGTGTTACCTCTGGTCTATTCCTCTCTCACACATATACTGTTATTGATTGATTAACTGATTGATTGACTGTTGTCACCTTCCAGAAAACAGTGACATGGGATATAGCAATAATGAGAGTAAAAAAAAAACTTAAAAAAATAATCCAGGTGCCAGTGGCTCATGCCTATAATCCTA
Organism: Megascapheus bottae; assembly: GCF_031878675.1. Lineage (NCBI taxonomy): Eukaryota > Metazoa > Chordata > Mammalia > Rodentia > Geomyidae > Megascapheus > Megascapheus bottae. Next base: position 35,085,653 of record NC_143547.1, on the reverse strand, counting down.
GATACTCAGGAGGATGGATCTTATTTGGAAGTTAGTTCCAGCAGGAATGTCCATGAGATTCTCATCTCCAATAAACTACTCAGAAAAGGCCAGCAGTGGTGCTGTGGCTCAAATGGTAGAGTGCTAACCTTGAGCACAAAGAGGCTCCGAGATAAAGCCCGGGCCAAAAATTCAAGCCCCCAAACTGGCATATGGTCATGTTACCTTAGATACACTAGGAAATAACTAAAAAGAAGTTATTTTTCTGATGGTTACTTGCTGCTGAAATGAATATTGACCCTCACAGATTTCTAAGACAAACTTCTGTGTAAACCATAGATGACTCATTTATTTGTATTTGTGCCTTTACTGTCTCATATTGGGTATATAATGCTGAAACGTTACTTATTAACAAGGAACAGACCCAAAGAATGTAACTTCTTTTGAATAATACCTCGATACTAGAAAACACTGCTAGTCCTAATATTTAAATCATGTGAGGAAAATTAAACATTTTTATCTTGTTACCCTCAGTTCTGATGAATGTCTCAAGTATACTTTCCACTATGTGAGATAGATTAGCTAGAGGGCACAAAATTTAGAGTCTTAGGTGAGAAGTGTTGTTGACAATTAAATTTTTTATGGGAGTTTGGCCTAGTGGTAAAGTGCTTGCCTAGCATCCACAAAACCCTGGATTAGATTCCTTGGTACCACATACATAGAAAAAAGCTGGAAGTGGTGCTATGGCTCAAGTGGTAGATCCCTAGTCTTGAGTAAGCGCACAGACTGTGCCCAGGCCCTGAGTTCAAGCCCCAGGACTGGAAAAATTTTTTTTCATGTCATATTGAGTCATCTGAAAAATACTGAAAGTTAAACCTGATGATACACAACGTGATCACTGTAATATACAGAATGAAAGGTAATTACAAAGTTTTCCTAAGGGAACTGACCGGCTCTCCTTCTGTATCCCATGCTTTCACAGATGTTATATGAAGAGAAAATAATTATAGAATGAGGCCTTAGGCTCTGGTGCTCTTATGAAAATCAAACACTGTAGCTCATCTGAGTAGGCTGGGTAATTTTGGGAAATATTGGGAAAAATTAAACTTTTATTGTTCTGTTAGACTTGTGAGTAAGGCTTTCTAGGCCAATTTTGCACACTCAAAGTAGCACCCCATCTCTGGATATATATTATATATACATTAGAAATAGATTATTTTATTTCCAAGATGAAATTTTGCCCTGTGCAGAGAAATGCTATTACTATGTATAAATTCCTTTCTTACCAGTCTTCCTGTCTCCCCTTGAGGTGTCCAGTGCAAAGAGAATAGAATTCCAGGAGAAGGAAAGAAAATCAAAGCACTTATTTAATATTAAAGGAGTCATTAGTGGTAACTATAAAACAGACTTGTATACACAGTTAAAGATATAATGAAAGTTAAAGGCTTATAGTGGATCATTGGCAAATAAATTCATGGGTTTCTCTTATGGTTATAGGTGTTACTGAACATTATGAACTAAGGTGGCTGAGCCTCAGTAAGGAAAGTGAGTCACAGCTGTGTCAACGCCTGCCCCTGTGTTGGAGGCTGGGGGCTTCTCAGTCATCCTGGTGCCTCTGGCTAGAGGAGGGAATTCTCCACCCAGGGCTGGAAAGCCTAGGGGTGAAAAGAGGCTATGCATTGAATGCAGATGCCAAGCTTCAATGTGAGCTTCAAAGGCTTCAAAGCCTTACATGTGCAGATTTAGGGTCCAGCACTTGTCTTCCTGGTGAGGGGGAGGTGAATCCCCCCTCCTCCAGGTGATAGATGGTGCCTGCTTCCCTGGAGACAGAGTGGGCACTTGGCTGGTAGGTTTCTAGGCCTGTCAGTCAAGTACCTGGGACAGGGAGCTTTCTGTGACCCTGCCCTCTGCCCTGACTCTATGTAAATCTGGACCAGCTGAGGCACCATTGTCATGGGTCTCCATCTTCAGGTCCTCTGTCCTGTCTCCTGGCTGTTCTCTCATCACCATGGTGTCCTAATTCAGCTCCCAACTGGAGCAGAATTGGCTTGTTGGTATTGTATCTGTTGTTCCTGTCATCTCTGGCCTGTTTCCTGACTATTAAGTGTGTTTTCTGGCTGCTGGTCTTTGATGTGCAGGTGCACCATGCAGACACTGGCCTGTTAATAAAGACTTCAAAATTTGAACTGGCAAAAACTGGCTTCTGTACATTCTGTAAATCCCCACCTTACCACATTTAGAACTCTAAATCCATTCCCTGAACTAATGCTACATGAGTCATTGTTTTGTACATTGACAATGCCTTTCCCCTACTACTGACATCTATCAATAAAGATCTGTTTGCATTCTCCAGGCATGGTGGCCCTTGGGAGGCCGAGGAAGAATAATTATGGCTTCAAGGCCCACCTGGGTCAAGTTTGTGAGAATCTCACAAGTTTCTGAGATCACAAAAACAAAACACAAGCAATACGTCTGGGTGTATTGCTTATGTAGTAGAACACTTTTGTAACATCCAGGCCTAAAGCCCCGGATTCAAATCTTAGTTCCACGTAAAAAAGATCTCTTTGCATTTATACAACAAGGTTCTTAATATGCCTCAAAAAACTTTGCTTGTCAAAGGTAAGTAATATTTTTATTTAATTTCATCCCACTTTACTGGTATACAGACTTTAAATGCAAAAAAGAAAAGAAATGTGTTGGACTTTCAAGCAAACACTACTCCCTGCTCAGCCAAACACCAAACAGTGCCTATGTTTCATGAGGTAGACTTGGTGTCATCTTGTATTATTGCTAACCACAGTTTCAGATTCAGTACAACCATTGGAATGCAGGCCCTTGTAGTTCTGAGTTTCAGGTGCAAAAAAACCATCAACTTGCTGGGTGACATTGGTTCACCCCTGTAATCCTAGCTACTCAGGAGGCTGAGATCTGAAGATCACAGTTCAAAGTCATCCTGGGCACAAAAAACTCTGACATTCTTATCTCCAATTAACTCCCAGAACACAGGATGTGATGCTGTGACTCAGTGTGGTAGAGTGCTAGCCTTGAGCTGAAGAGCTCAGGAACAGAGCCCAGGCCCAGAGTTCAAGGCCCACAAGTGAAAACAAAAACAAACAAACAAACAAAAAACCCCGGGAAGTAATATTTCCTTTTAGATTTGATTTACATTTTCTTAATGATTATTTCTAGGAAGTGTTCTAGGGCTTTTGTTTTGCTTCTGTTTTTTGGCTATTGGTTTTGGAGCTTGAATTTAAAGCCTGAGTGCTCTCCCTGTTCCTGAGCTTCTGGGCTCAAGAGTGGCACTCTACCACTTAAGCCACAGCTTCACTTCCAGAATTTTTGGTAGTTAATTGGAAATAAGAGTCTCATGGACTTTCTTGCACAGTCTGGCTTTAAACCAGGATGCTCAGATCTCAGCCTCCTGAGCAGTGAGGATTACAGGTGTGAGCCACTGGTCCCTAGCTGCTGCTTTAAAAAGTTTCAAGACATGGTTTAATGTTTTAATTACTATAGAATTGTTTTTAGCATGTGATGTTAGAGTAGGATCCAGTACATGTGAATATGTAGTTTTCACAGAACCACTTATGAAATAACCTGTTCTATTATTCCCATTGTGGATTTTTGACATCTTTGTCAAAGCTCCATTGACAACATATGCTTAGGTTCATTCCTAGGCTCTTTATTCTGTCCATTGATTGCTGTATCTATTTTTATACCAGCACTGCACTGTTTAATTAATATTTTGTTCTACATTTGAAATCAGGTAGTATGATATATGCCATGAGGTTTGTTCCTTTTGCTCATGATTGCCTTGAATATGCAGGATGTTACCTGTTTTAGTATTATCTTTGATTATCTTTTTATTTATTCAAAAATGACATTGAAAGTTTGACAGGGGCTGCTTTGAATTTTTAGAACATATTGGCTAGTATGAGCATTTTTATTTCCTATATTTTTATTGTAATTAATAGAAGGGTTACATGATATTTGCCAGATAGATGGTGCATTAATTCCCATACATTGATACCCTTTCACATGTCTTGGTCCCCATTTCCGTCCCCCCCACGCTATCCATGTATGTTTCAATTTCATTAGTGTTTTATAGTTTTCAGTATTCAACTATAATATTTCTATAGTTAAATTTTTTCCTGAGTATTTTGGAAGCTATTTTAAATAGGAGTGTTCTTTTCATTTCTTTTCCAGAAAGAAATATTATTCATTTTTGATTATTGCATTTTTATTCTGTTATTTTACTGTGTTTATTAGTTTTAACATTTTGGTGAAATATTTAAGGCTTTCTATAGACAAGATTATGTCAACAAACTGCTGCATTTTAACCTTTTCCTTTCTCATTCTGATGCCTTTTATGACTTTTGTGTCTTTCTTCAGCCTAATTGCTCTGGGTACTACCACTAGTACTAAATTGAAATGAAATGCTAAGGATAAACAGCCTTATGTCAATCCAAGACTTAGAAAAAAAGCTATGCATCTTTTGAGTATGCTGTTAACGATGACTTTCTCATATATGGCTTTCATTGTGTTGATATCAGGTGTAAATTTTGTTGATTTCATTCTCTGAGGTTTTTTTTTTGGTAGTACTTGGGTTTAAGCTGTATCTCCAGCTCTAGAGAGTTTTCATCATGAAAAGATGCTGAATTTTGTTAATTTTTTCTATTAATATAATCATGCCATTTTTGTGTTATTAACATCGTTCTATTATTGTGGTCTATCATGCATACAAAATTTCTTCTGTGGAACTTTCTTGTTATCTTTAAGAATTCCCCTTTGATGATTGTGAAAAATGCTTTTGTAAAAGTGTTGTTGAGTTCAGCTTCTATTATTGACTTTTCTACATTTGTGGACATCAAATATATTGTCATGTAGATCTCTTTCCTTCTATTATTTTTGGTGATTTTGGTATCAGGATTATCTTGACTTTATAAGATGAGATGGCCAGACTCAGAAAAGACAAGTATCACAAGTTTTTTGTCATATGCAAAATGTAGTAATGGCTTGGACCTTAATGTGACAATGCTAAAAGATATTGAACTAGAGAGAAGACATCAATTTACTGGGAATTTTCCTCAAAGGAATTATGGGACTCTAGTCTATTCTTTGCTCTTTGCTTCACTACCTGTGAGAATTTGCCATCTCACCACAGTCCCCAAAGCAACTGGACAAATAAATCATGAACTAGAACTTCCAACACCGTGAGCCAAAATAAACCTTCTTAATTTACAGGCTTATTGCCTCAGATATTTTTTACAGTAACAAAGCTGACTAAAATAGAAAGTTGATACTGAGAATTAGGGTAGTTTATTCTAGCTAAAACCATGTAGAAAACCTTTGAAATTGGTTCATAGGAGAAGGATAAAAAATAAACAAACAAGATACACCCTAGCATGCCATAAATGGAGATTACTGGGTAATTCCGGGGAGGACTTATAAAATCAGAATAATGACAGAAAGGGAGACAGTAAAGTTATGTCCATAAGATTTTTAGATGAAAATAGAGACGGTCGGTACTTTAAGCTACTGGTATCACAGTATGGCAAAGAACATAGGTGCATTTTGACAGGGCCTTGAGCCTTTGTGAGGTGAAGCTTCAAGAAGGTGGACTACTATTTTATCTGGCAGAGGAAATTTCAAGTTGTTGTTACATTCAGACCAGCATGAGTAAAAGTGGCTTCTTGTAGTCAAATTTATAGTGTGAATCAGCAGTAAAGAAGTGAAAATATTTGGGAAACTTGCAGTTTATTCATAATAAGAGTGAATTTATGTAGAAAATTCAGTCCCTTCAAAAAATCCTTAATATCTTTAAGTGGTTGTACAAAGGAGTTGCCATTCAACAAAGCAGTATATGAATACAATGCATTTTGATCAAGTATAGCCAAGGAGAATATAGTTGCTAGATTGGAAGTAAGAATAATAAAATGACCAAATGCTTTGCACCAGGATGATAAGAAAGATGCCTTCAAGGCATCTCAAAAATCAACAAGACCTCAACCCTTGCTGATTCACAGATATAGAAGAATAAAAATTTCAAGGACTTCTTTGTAGGAGTCTTTTGAGAAAAGTGCCTCAGGATATACTGATCATCCCAAAGGGCTTAGGAATTATGTCCCTGGTATTTGTGTCACCACATGCAACTGGCAAGATATTTAAATATCTCTGTAGATGTGGTTCAAGGTCTAAGTACAGCTTGTGCTGATGGCAAATGTTGACCATCTGATATTGGTTTTCCAGGCATGCATAATGTAAGAGACATGGAGTCGTAGAAGTTTCCTTCAAGATTTCAAAGGAAAGACTGGATAGCTGGACAGTGCTGGCAGGGGTTTACCTTTGAATCCTAGAGATGTACAAATGAAAGAAAAGTGACAATGGAGACCCCAGAAAGTCAGAGATGTAAGAAATTTTGGAAGTCGCCTGAAAGTCACAGCCTGTGCAAATGTAGTCACAATGGTCACCAACAAAGCCATAAATATGGGGGCTGCCCAATCTCTTTGGAAATCATATCCCACCAGTGTGTCTAGATGTGCGATATGGAGCTTTATCATTTAATGTTTGCCTTGCTTGTTTTCAAGCTTGCTTTATCATAGACCCTATCTTTTTTTATCTCCTATGCACACATTTTAAAAGAGGCTCATGGATGAGTGTGCCTCCAGTCTCTGGCATTTTGAAGTTCTAGAGATTTGTGGAGATTAAATGAATGAGTTTTCCATTATGAAATTGATATAAACCATTGGGTGCCAGAAATAGAAAGTTATAGTTGGGTTTGGAATGTTGCTCAAAGCCCTACATGACAAAGGCTCTATCTATGCTGAGATCTACATGATTGGAAAAGGATGGAAAATTTAAAAGGTAGGACCCAGCCAGGAACTGATGCGTCATGCTTATACACATAGCTACTCAGGGGGCTGAGGTTTAAGGATTGTGGTTTGACACTAGCCTGGCCAGGAAAGTCTGTGAGACTCTTATTGCCAATGAATTTCCAAAAAGTCAAAAGTTGACTTGTGGCTCAAGTGGCAGAGTGCACCTGACACACAAAAACATTCAGGGACTGCACCCAAGTACTGAGTTTAAGCTCCAAGAGAGCACGTAAAAAGGTAGGACTAAATGGGAATACTCCTGATTATTATGGGAATGCCTTCAAAGATGATCATGGTCCCTAGTGTATAATTTTGTCTTTCCTACCCAGCCATTATGAGTGGATTTCTCCCTCAGGTGTTCCACATCATGTAGTACCTTGATAGGCAATAGGGCTAGTTGATCATGAACTGCAAGCTCCAAAACTAGGATCCCAAATAAATCTCTTCATAAGTTGACTATCTCCAATATTTTTAACAATAATAGGAACAGATCAACACAGAATATGATTACTAGATCCACCACCATCAAACTTCAAAAGCTATCAGACTAATAGGGACAGAAAAGAGGTGATATGCAAGAAGACTGTTAGATTTCTGTGGTGTTGTAAGCTGGATGTAGATCCACTGGCTTTTTTTTTGAATACTGTAATTCAATAAGGGGAAAATTGGTATTGAGAGAAGTTAACAAACTGAAGTGTCTGTAGCACCACAGGCATAAACATGAGGGACAGGGCCACTGCCTCCATGGGACACTAGGGTTACATTCTTTTTATCTAGAAGGGAGACTTATTTTCCATGGTTAAGACCTAGCTCCTCCAACCAGAGCCAAGTCAGTAGTCAGTAGGTTGGTGGACTTGGATGACAGGGAGTCAATGAACATTATTTTCAAGTGACCAAATTGATGACATTTACAGTTAACTTTAGGACTTTTTGGTACCAAAGCCCTCCTTCCCATTTTTCAAATTCTGTCTTATAGAAAGGTAATGTCTATTCTATACCTGTATCATTTTATTTCGTAAGCAATTTTTCTGGTTTTATGAACGTATTTCTCCTCCATATGAATCATGTCAAGAGTCTCATATCTATCTCTTAGCTGTGCTTACTCTAGAGAGACAGTAGGCTTTGTTAATCCTCTAAAATCGTCATTATTTCCACAGTACTGGTATTACTGGGGTTTGCACTCAGAACGTGTGCTTGCTAAGTAAGCCTTCTAGTGCTGCTCCATACCTCTAGTTTCCTTTTTTTTGGGGGGGGGGAGCTGGTTATTTTGTTAAAATAGACTTTTGATTCCTGCCTAGACCCATGCCTGGGCTAAGATCTGCTTATTTGCCTGTCATCATCACTGAAATGATGGGCACATGTCACTGCATTCATCTTCCCTTCATGGAAATAGAATCTTGTAGACTTTTCTGCCATTTCACCCAACTATAGGTTGAAAAGGGATTCGGTGAATTTTTCTGCCTCAGCTGGCCTTGAAATGTGATCTTTGTCATTTTCAGCCTTGCAAGTACCTAACATTACAGGCAAAAGCCACTGGGGCTGACATTTGTCCCTATAATCCATTTTGCTCAATGTTAGTACACTATGAGATTTAGAAATGGTAAAAATCATTCCTTAGCAGGCCTAAAGGAGAGATTATCCACCACTATATGGGCCAAGGACTTGAAGCTAATTTGTTGGGCTTCTGAAACAGAAGTAGTATTACTGTCTTTAATAAAGATCAAGAAATTGTCATACTTTCTCGAATTCAGTGATGTAAGAAGTGAGAATAGTCTCTCCTAAAGTGTGCAGGATCGAGAGAGTCTCTTGGAAATTCCTGTGATTAATCAGGGTTTGCCTTGTTTTGGACTTTGAGTTTACTCATATAGTAGGACATTTTCAGCGAGAGAAGCTTCAATATTTAGAAATCTGTTATAATGCCGCATACGTACAAATTACATTGGTAGAAGGAAACAAGTGAAGGCTTATGTAAGTAAAGTAAATATTACTTCAACTGAGTGCAGTACAGAGTATTAGAGTCATTGTCTACAACTGGGATCAATCAGCCAGAAATCCATTGCAAAAGGCAGAATACTTGGGTGAAATTGAAAAGTACGTGTAATGTGGAAAGAAATGTTAAGAGAAGAGATGCCCTTCTATAAATCCAAGGAAGAGCCCACACCATTTTCACCAGAAGTTCCAGTGCAACCCCTTTAGTGAACAGTAGTGAGCTTACATGTAGGGAGGCATTTTGCTCTTACATGTTAGAATCCAGATGTGGCAATACATCAGTTTCACATGAATAATGTCGATGTAACTAAGGTATCATAAATGTACCTCCATTTGGAGGTATCATATTTATAGAAATTTCCATTTACTGAGTTGCTGTGTTCAATGACCATGTATTGTATGTTTGTCTCTGGAGTCAGGTGATGCATAACATATATACCAATAAAAGGGCGGATAGAACTACCAGAGAAAAGCAGATACATTAATTTGACAATACAAGCTGCTCTGTGGAAAGAGGGAAGATATTTCACATGACTGAACATGTTCCTAGCCTTATCAGCTGGGGGCCATTTCTCCATTCACTATGACAAGAACAGCATTCCTTGTTCAATGAGCAATGAACCATTGATTTCCACAGCAGAGTTGGTGACTCAAGAAAAGTTTTTATATTATATAGCCATATCAATTATATGGGAAAAGTGGCATAGACATGTTAAAAAAATGTTGAAGTGGAAATCTCAAATCAATGGTTGTTATCTTTGAAATTCACATTGGCAAAAATCCATTCACTGTACCCAGAGGAAAAAAGTAAATAGACGCTATTGGTTTTTGTGCCTCACTAATTAAAATAGCTATTTTTACTTCCCATCGATTCGAGTTTTCAGAAACAAGTAATAGGTGACAGAAGGCTCTTTCAGTTCTTTCACAGGGAAATAAAAAGAGATATCTATAAATGTAAATGAACAGTACACAATTTTGAAGGAAAGGGGCGAGGCAAATTTACCATATACATAAAATAAAATAACTTTTTCAGGAAATCAAGAATCCCCAGGACACTCATCCAAAATGAACTTAACTTATCTCCTCCAAATAATTGTTAGGTTTTGTGTGCTGGTGTTGGGGCTCGAACTCAGAGTCTAGGGGCTATCCCTGAGCTTTTGTGTTTGAGGTGAGCTCTCTAACACTTGAGCTGTTGCTCTACTTCTAGCTTTTTTCTGATAGTTAACTAGAGATAAGAGTCTCACAGATTGACCTGCCTAATCCGGCTTTGAACTGAAATCCTCAGATCACAGCCCCCTGAGTAGCTAGGATTATAGACATGAGCCATCAATGCTGGACTAGGCTAGTCCTTTATTTATTAAAATACTTAAAGAACTCTATAACTTATGGATGGTAGACAGCAAGGAAGTCTAATACATACTCCACAACTAGGTCCATTGTTATATTGCTTGGGCCACAAATCAAGGACTGTTATCAGATGCAGTGTATTTAGGAAACTTTTACAGGAAAAAATATAGCTTAACATGGTTTGGACAGTGTAGCCTAAGTTTATGGAACACATAGTGATTGCTAAGCCAAATTCAAAGAACATGTCCACTGTGATCAAAATCTAGCTAAGCCTTCTGGATGAGCAAGAGGTCCAATGCAACCCACTTGCCAAGCACATCCTGACGTCTTGGTATGGGGAATCTTTTTCTGGATAGTATTTTTTGTCTGTAATGGGGCTTGAACTCTGGGCATAGGTATTGACCCTGAGCTATTCAGCTCAAGGCTACCACCCTACTCCTGGAGCCACAGTGCCACTTCCAGTTTTCTAGTGGTTAATTGGAGATGAGTCTCCCAGTCTTTAGTGCCTGGGCTGGCTTTGAACTTTGATCCTCAGGTCCTAGCCTCCTGAGTAATTAGGATTATAGGTGTGAGACATCACTCCCAGCTTCTGGATACTATTTTTTAACAACAGTCAAGTGGCATAGCTTTTCTGTGCTCTTTCAGCCTCACCTGAAGACAGTAAGAGTTGCAGTTGCTTCCCTAGTCTAGAACAGTGTTTAAATTTACATAAGATGTTATATATTCAACTTTAATTTACTCTAGGAGAACAGACTATTCAATTTTACTCAATTTGTTTAGTCGATTACCACAATCTGCTCATTGATGATTATAAGCTTCCTCATGAATATAGCAGACATATTAGCCATATAGAGTGTTTTTAGTTTATTAGCAAGATAGGCACCAGTGGCTCACGCCTGCATTCCTAGCTACTCAGGAAGATAAGATCTGAGAATCATGGTTCAAAGCCAGCCCAGGCAGAAAAGTCCATGAGACATCTCCAATAAGCTACTCAGAAAAAGCTAGAAATGGTACTGTGGGTCCAGTGGTGGAACATTAGCCTTGAGCACAAAGAGGATCAGGGACAGTGCCCAGGCCCTAAGTTCAAGCCCCAGGACCAGCAAAACAAGAAGTTTAATAGCAGCCAGGCACCAGTAGCTCATATTCATAATCCTAGCTATTCAAGAGGGTGAAATCTGAAGATCTCGAATTGAAGCCAGCTTGAGCAGGGAAGTGCATGAGACTTCTTATCTCCAATTAACTACCAAGAAGCCAGAAATGGAACTGTGGTTCAACAGGTAGAGCACCAGCCTTAAACAAAAGAGCAGACACACACACACATACACACACACACACACTTATTAGGATCATAATTTCATCTCCACAAGAAGCTTTCTTGATGAGTTATTTCAAGATTGACCAATAAATAGTGAAAACACTAGCCATATCATGTGAGTTAGTGAAACTGATCTTTTTTTTTTTTTTTGCCAGTCCTGGGCTTGAGCTCAGGGCCTGAGCACTGTCCTTGGACTTTCTCAAGGCTAGAGCTCTACCACTTGAGCCTCAGCACCACTTCCGGCTTTTTTGTATGTATGTGGTACCAAGGAATCGAACCCGGGTCTTCGTGCATGCTAGATAAGCACTTTAACCACTAGGCCAAACTCCCGGCCCTGATCTTTTGTTGAGGTGGTCTTTACAAGAAATTGTGATTATTCAGAGCATCCTTTTCAGTCCCTAGTAAAAGACAGATATCTTCCAAGTGCACAGACACCTCCTCCCTATTCCAGTACCACAGAATTCAACTAGAAGTAGTTATCACCATACCAGGCCCATACATATTTCAAGGATATGTATATCTGAGCACTCAGTGAGTAACAGTTTATTTGACAATATGACCAGAAAGCAGAAAGCAGAAAGCAGAAAGCAGAAAGCAGAAGAACGCTACTGAGGCTTGTGGTGTGCATTTGCCAATTCTGATGCTTGAACTCAGGGACTGGGTGCTGTCCCTGAGCTTTTTTTTTTCACTCTATGACTTAAACTATAGCCAGAGTTACAAGTGTGATCCATTGGGTCCACCTAATACTGAAGCTGAAGCTTTTTCTCATGTAGAAAGAGCTCCAATACAACTGATTTTTTTTTTGTAAGTCATGGGGCTTGAACTCAGTCTGAGCGCTTTCCCTGAATTCTTCATCTCAAGACTACCCCCCACCCCTGAGCCACAGCGACACTTCGGGTTTTCTAGTGGTTAATTGGAGATAAGAATCTCAGGGTCTTTAGTGCCCAGGCTGACTTTGAACGATGATCCTCAGATCTCAGCCTCCTAACTAGTTAAGATTAAAGACTTGAGCCACACTGCCCGACTTACAACTGAATGTTATCCACTGATTTTCCTGTATATTCATATTTCTATTTCCCCCTTATTATTTGGAAATTTTTCAGTTATTCCTTCTCTAAAGAAAGTTTTAACCTTTTTCAATTCTCAAATCCTGTTTGATCCTCAATAATCCAAATCTTTGCCCTTTTACTGTTGTCTCAAAGTGTCTCACCATTTGTTTTCATTCTTTTTACTTTTCTTCCTCAGGCTGTTAGGGTCCTTTTTTGAGAGGTAGTTCCTCTTTGTTGCTAAAACACAATTTGCATGTATATTTTCTTGTTTTGTTTTTTAAAAGTAACTTAGGGCCGGGAGTGTGGCATAGTGATAGAGTGGGTTCAATTCCTCGGTAGCACATACATAGAAAAAAGCCGGAAGTGGTGCTGAGGCTCAAGGGATAGAGCTCTAGCCTTGAGAAAGTCCAAGGACAGTGCTGAGGCCCTGAGTTCAGTCCCCATGATTGACATAAAAAAAGTTAAAAAAAGTAACTTAGAAAACAGAGTTAGAAGCATGGAATAATGTAGTAGGTTATTTGATATTTTCAATATATTACATTGCATGGATATAGATTGCACAGAAATTTATTTTTTTCAAATCATAATATACCAAATTATAAAATATCCTTCAGAGGATTAGAATTTGAGATGAATATTTTTGCTTTTAGCATTTGATATTTATTTATTTATTTGAGGTCCAAGACCCAGACTTGAACTCAATACCTGATGCTTTTGTTCACTGGCTAGCACTCTACCAATTGAACCACACTTCCATTCCCCTTATTTTTATTTTCTATTTGCATCAGTTAGGTATAGAAGGGAGTTTCACAATAATATATTCATTCATATGTAAATATATACCTATGTGTGCATATGTGTGTATACACACACACACACACACACACACACACAATATGCCTTAATCAGACTCACTTCTCTGTGACTCTCCTTCATCCTCTCTGCTTCTCAAATCAATCCAATTAGGCTTCAGTGTTCCAT
>NC_143547.1:30590822-30653213 GCF_031878675.1 Megascapheus bottae | reverse complement strand
TGCTCATCCTGGGGCTTGAACGCAGGACCTGGGCACTGTCCCTTAGATTTTCACTCAAGGCTAGTGCTCTACCATTTTACCACAGCTCAAATTCAGCTTTTTTTCTGATTAATTGGAGATAAGAGCCTCATAGATTTTCCTGCTTGGGCTGGCTTCGAACTGCAGTCCTCAGGTCTCAAGTCGTCTGAGTAGCTTGGATTGCAGGCATAAACTACCAGTGCCCAGCCATATTATCATTGTTGATGATGATGATTATAGTAGTGGAAGGGGTAATAAGATGCCTTCACTTTTTTATTCCCTAAGTTAAAAAGAGCTATTTGGGGAGTGAAGAAGTTAAGCTGTGGCTCTAATGAGACCAAGTTAACAGGTTTGTCAAGAGTATAGTCTAGACTAGCCAGGCACGGTGGCTCACGCCTTGATTAATTGATTGATGCTGAGGACTGAACCTTTTGCATGTATGCTGTTCTACAACTGATCTACATCTGCAGCTGGAATACAAGTTCTGAAGTGAAACATCTGTAATGCTCAAGAAATTCCAGTGATCATTATGGAAAATGAGAAAGAAAAAAAGAAAATGAACAGGATATTGTAGCTCATGAAATCTATCAAGGTACCAGATTAGAGAGAAAAACAAGGGAGGGGTTTACAATGTTCAAATAGAAATGCGCTTGCTACCTTATGTATGTAACTGTAACCCCTCTGTATATCACCTTGACAAGAAAATTCAATTAAATTAAAAAAAAACAAAGAAAATCCTGATAACAGAGTGATCTGAGATCATTTGTAATTTCCCTGTACCTTCAGCTTTGACTCAAAATCAATAAATAGCCTGGGCATAGTGGCTATAATCCTAGCTACCCAGGAGACTGAGATCTGAAAATCTAGGTTTGAAGCCAGCCAAGGTAGGAAAGTCCATCAGATTCTTAGGTCCAATTAATCACCAAAAAGCCAGAAATGAAGCTGTGGATCAAGTGGCTAAGCACCAGCTTCAAAACAAAAAGCTAAGGAATAGCTCCCAGACCCTGACTTCAAGCCCAGTAACAGCATCAAAAACAATAATAAATGGCTTCTAGACTGATAATGAATTACTATCTCATTACTTAGAGAAATAGTCATGAAAACTCCAAGGAGATATGATTGAGAAAGCATGAAACTATTCATAATACACTGTTGACAAAGGCAGAGAGTCCCCTCAGAAATTGCTCATGCAGGCTCCAAGGTAGAAAGGTAGCCTTGAGCTGAAGAGCTCAGGGATAATGCTCAGGCCCAGAGTTCAAGCCCCATGACTCACAAAAAAGAAAAGAAAAGGAAAGAAAAGAAAAAGAAATTGCTGATGGAAGCTGGGCTCGGTGGCCCACGCCTATAATCCTAGCTACTCAAGAGGCTGAGATCTGAGATTCAAGGTTCAAAGCCAGCCTAGGCACTAAGTCCGAGAGACTCTTGTCTCCAATTAATCACTGGAAAACCAGAAGTGGCGCTGTAGCTCCAGGAATAGGGCAGTAGCCTTGAGCTGCAGAGCTTAGGGACAGCACCCAGGCCCAGAGTTCAAGCCCCAAGACTGACAAAAAAAAAGGAAGAAAAGAAAAAAGAAATTGCTGATGGCAGTGATTTGTTACATGAGGGCAATGTTGCAAAAAACTATAAAAATTAAAACTATGTGGGACTTTGCTCCCAAAATGACATTACTAGGATTTTTCTCCTCCAGTTATATTTGCATAGGTTTACAATGTCACGTGCACAGGTTACTCATTCATTATGGCATTTTTAAAATAACAAAAAATGGGACGTAATCACATGTCCCTCAGTAGAGAGCGGATGAAATAAGTAGTAGAACACTGATCTACTCTATGAACACATAGAGTAAGAAAGGTTTTTCAATAGCTTTGTACCTGTGGCTCATGCCTATAATCTTAGCTATTCAGAAGGCTGAGTTCTGAGTGAGGATCAAGGTTTAAAAGCAACTCAGGAAGAAAAAAGTTCAAGGGACTCTTATCTCAACTTTTCTGCCCAGGCTAGCTTCTTCTGACATCTCAGACCTCAGCTTCCTGAGTAGCCAAGACTACAGATGAGAGACCACTGCAGTATTTTGTAATCTATGCTTGAGCAAGAGATTTTCCCTCTTAGCATGTGTCCTTAACTCCAAATATGAATAAAAAAAAAAAAAAAACATCTTTGCCACAAAATTTCACTAAGAATGACACAATGAAAGCAAATAACCAGCCACACAGTTCAGAAAGAAAGGTTGAGTAATAAAATCTGTTCAGAAGACTAGGGTTGAAGAGCTAGCTTCTGTCATCACACAGACATGCGCCATCTACTGGTCGAGTAAAGAATGCGACTCGGGAAAGAACACTTCATTGTGGCTGCACCTGTTGAATCCTTAGGGTTTAATTGTTGTTCTTGTTTTTGTTTGTTTGGTTGTTGTTTTTTGGTTTTTTTACCTTGGCTACTAAGAATCCTGGAGCCAAATGTTTGACCCACCCCTAGCAAGTGAATGAAACCTTATAGATTATATATTGATGCTCTTACCCCTATTTCCATTATGTTTTTCCTATCTGCCTTTTCCCTTGCTTGATAATCACTCTCTCTCTCTCCCACCCTCTCTCTCTCTCTCTCTCTCTCTCTCTCTCTCTCTCTCTCTCTCTCTCTCTCTCTCTCTTTCTCTCTCTCTTTCTCTCTCTCTCTCTCTCTCTCTCTCTCTCTCTCTCTTTCTCTTCATATATTGTGGTCTTTTTTAATGCCTTTAGAATACAGAGAATAATGACTCAATAAATCATTATCTCATCTAGTTTGCTAAAACTACATACAAATTCGACAAGAATGTATTTCTTTCATTATTGTTGATTCATTATGCTAGTGGTCAAGTTCCAGAATCAGACAATCTGTAGAACAGTAAATAAGTTAATTTAAGCCAGGTACTGGTGGCTCATGCCTGTAATCCTAGCTGCTCAGGAGGCCAAGATCTGAGGATCATGGTTCAAAGCCAACCCAGACACAAAAGTATGTGAGATTTTAATCTCCAATTAACCACCAGAAAACTGAAAGTGGTGTGGTGGTGGTAGAGCACTAGCCTTAAGCTGAAGAGCTCAGGAATAGCACCCAGGTCCAGAGTTCAAGCCCCACAACTGACAAAAAAATAAGTTAACTAAGATTTAATAGAGGTAAAAAGAACTCAAGATTACAACAAAAGGTTAAGATTTCAAGCCTACAAAAATTGATGTGACTGCTACGAAAAAGTACTGGGATAATGCATTGTAAATGAGATGGTATATTCATTTACTCATTTATCTATTTATGTGCAAGATACATATTAGAATATATTCATATATTCTAACCATACAAATATATTCTAACATATGCATATCCCTCTATATTACACATACTTTTCACTGTTCTAAATGCCAAAATACAACAGTGAGTAAAAGAAATAAGACTAGGTACTCGCTGAGCTCTCACACTTTTGGGCGGGGAGACAGATGAATAGATAAATAAGAATATTATGCTGTATACATAGAAAGTAGATGCTATGGAAGAAATTAAGCCATGGGAGTATATATAAAGAATTCAGGAAGGTTACATCTTAAAAATAGAACCATCAGAGAAGGTCTTGAGAAGAGATACTTGAGAAGGTGACACTTGAGAAAGAACTTGAAGCCAAGAGAGAGGCAGACATGCCAGTGCCTGGAGAAAGGACACTAATAGTTCAGATTTAGGGTAAGCAAGGGGAAACAGTTCAGAAGGAAGCTTGCCTAGTGTCACTTGGAACATCTGATATGTAGAAGCAGTGGGAACAAGGAAGACAGAAGTTGGTAATGAGTTGATGGGCGCTGGTGGTTCACAGCTGTAATCCTAACTACTCAGGAGGCTGAGATTTGCAGATCACGGTTCAAAGCTAGCTTGGGCACAAGACTCTCATCTCCAATTGACCACCAGAAAACTAAAAGAGGTGCTCTGGTTCAAAAGTGGTAGAGTGCTAGCCTTGAGCTGAAGAGCTCAGGGAGAGCACCCAGGCCCAGAGTTCAACAACGACCAACAACAACAAAAAAGTTGGTGATGAGGTCAGAGAACGAATACTGGGCAGATCCTATCCAGCCATGTAAGGACTTTGACTTTTGTTCTTGGAGTCATGGCTTGGGAGCCATGGAAGCATTTTCAGAAAAGGAGGGATAGAATCTGAACCCTCTCTTTAAAGACTTGCTTTGGTTATTGAGTTACACAAAAGGACAAAGGTAAAAAGAGAGCATCATTTAGGAGGAAACTTCAGCCATACACACAACAGATAATGGTAACCTGGATGAGGACCACAGCACTGAGTATGGTAATAGGTAATCACGTATGCATTTGTCTTCAAGATTACATGTACAACAGGATTTATTGGAGGATTGGATAGTAGAGAAAGAAGATGAGACTGAATCCAAAGTTTGTGACTTCAGCCACTGGGAATAGTGAAAGACATGTAGACTTGAGGAGGATAGTAATCAGAAATGCAGTTTTTAGCCTTTCGCTTGCTTGTTTGTCTTCAAAAAATCATTAATGGGTCGGGCACCTAGATACTCAGGAGGCTGAAATCTGAGGATCATGGTTCAAAGCTAGCCCGGGCACGAAAGTCCAGGAGACACTTATCTCCAATTAACCACTAAAAACACAGAAGTGGTGCAGTAGTTCAAGTGGTAGAGTGCTAGCCTTGATCTGAAGAACTGAAGGACAAGAGCTGAAGGACAGTGCGTAGGCCCAGAGTTCAATCCCAATGACTAACAAAAAGATAGCTATTAATGGGAAATGTTTTAAAAATAAATATAGTGGGGAGGGAAATGGGGACCATGACATAAGAAAGGGTATCAATATTTGTGAAGTAATGTACCTTCTATCTGGTGAATATAATGTAACCCTTCTATTAATTACAATAAAATATATGAAAAAATAAATATAGTGATGCTGTAAAATTTAGGCCCTGTGCAAGGCCCTGGGTTCCATCTCTGGCCGTGGGAAAAGAAAGAAAGAAAGAAAGAAAGAAAGAAAGAAAGAAAGAAAGAAAGAAAGAAAGAAAGAAAGAAAGAAAGAAAGAAAGGAAGGAAGAAAGAAAGAAAGAAAGGAAGGAAGGAAGAAAAAAAAAGAAAAAGAGCCGGCGCAGTGGCTCATGCCTGTAATCCTAGCTACCCAGGAGACTGAGATCTGAGGATCAAGGTTCAAACCCAGCCATGGCATGAAAAGACCTGAGACTCTTATCTCCACTAAACTTCTAGAAAATGGGAAGTTAGGCTTGGCTCAAGGGTAGGGTGTTAGCCTTGAACAGCGGAGCTCTGAGACAGCACCCAAGCCCAGGGGTAGGGTGGTGGCCTTGAGCTGAAAAGCTCAGGGACAATGCCCAAGCCTAGAAGAAATGAAAAGAAAAAGGAAAAGAAATTTTAGGGCTACACGTGTAGCTCAAATACTGGAGCACCTGCCTAGCAAGTACAAGGCGCTGAATTCAAATCACAGTACCATTAAACAAAAGAAACCGCAAGTTTTAAAAACAAGAATGAACACACATGTGCTGCTTATCCAGATTTATCTATTGTTAATTTCTTCTCTTTTAAAGTTTCTTTTTAATTGACACATAATAATGGTCCATACTTATGTGGTACAATATGATGTTTTAGTACATATTGTATAATGATCAAATCAGGATCCTGTTGGAACTTTTATTATTATTATTATTATTATTATTATTATCATTATCATTATCATTATTATTGCTGTACTGGACTTGAACTCAGGGCCGGATGCTATTCCTGAGCTACTTTCTTCAAGGCTGGTCACTCTATCACTTGAACCACACTTCCACTTCCAGTTTTATGCTGGGTAATTGGAGATGAAGGTCTCTCAGATTTTCTTGCCCAGTCTAGTTTCAAACCACAATCCTCAGATCTCAGCCTCCTCAGTAGCTAGGATTTCAGTCAGGTACCACCTAATCCATCTCCCACCCACCCTCTACCTCACTCACCCCACCCCTACCCGACTCTAGAGTAAAGGTTTGAACACTAAGATCTCAACATCCACATACCAAAGACCTGTCTGCAGCCTATCCTTATTACAGTACTGTTCCCAATAGCAGAGATATGGCATCATATCAAAAAAACTCTGGTGTATATATTATATAAATATCAGACATATCTACACACACACACACACACACACACACACACACACACACATACACACACCAGTGGAGTTTTATTCAGCCAGAAAGAAGAATGGGATGAGATTTTGTCATTTACAGATAAATTCATGGAACTAGAAACCATTATTAAGTGAAATAACGTACAAAGACAAACATCTCACATTTTGTCTCATATATGGAAACTAAATACAGAGCTCACCTGAATGTAGACTAGCGATTAATAGAAGTGGTGAAGGGTGGAGGGCAAGAGAGAAGAGGGTGGATATATCACATGAAATTCCATCAACATGTATCATTAATATATGTTAGTGAAAATAAAATAATTACAGAAAAAAAAAGATAATGAACCACTCCACCCCCTCAAAAATCTTGAAAGCAGCAAGTAAGAAAGAACATCTTACCTAAAGGAAGAACATCTGAATGAATGTTTATTTCTCACCAGAAACCAGGGAATGGCACAATGATTTCCAGGTGCTGAAAGAATAAAACATTTCCAGCACACTCACAAAACTGAACAGCAGAAGAAACAAACGATCCAATTAAAAATGAACAACAGATACAAAGAGGTGTTTCAATGAAGAGGATATCCACTTGGCAAATACACACATAGAAAGAATTTCAACATCACTAGTAATTAGGGAAATGCAAATGTCATTATCACTACATACTTCCTAGGATAGCTAAATTAAAAAAAATCAGGAATAATACTATATGCTGGCAAAGATGCAAAGACACTGGAGGTTTTTCACATATTTCTGAGGGAAGTGTGAAATGGTATACAGCCACTCTGGAATGTTTAATGGCATGCTTTCCAAAAACGTTAGAGTAGCTTTTATTTATTTATTTGTTTTTGTTGGTTGTGTGACTTGAACTCTGGTACTGGGCACTGTCCCTGAGCTATTCAGCTCAAAGCTACCACCCTATCCCTGGAGCCATAGCCCCACTTCGGTTTTCTAGTGTTTAATTGGAGATAAAAGTCTCATGGACTTTAGTGCCTGGGCTGGCTTTGAACTGTGACCTTCAGATCTCAGCCTCCTGAGTAGCTGGGATTACAGGTGTGCACTACCTTGTCTGGCTAGAGTAGCTTTTTATTGGTGCTAATAGTAGGGCTTGAACTCAGAACCTGGTCACTATTCCTCAGCATTTTATTATTTTCTTTTCTTTTCTAAATTCTGACCTCTACCACTTCAACTATTCTCCCTGTTCCTGGCTTTATTTGGTAGTTGATTGGAGATAAGAGTTTCACAAGTTTTCCTGCCCAGGTGGGTTTTGAATCATGATCCTCAGATCTCAGCTCTTTGAGTAGCTAGGATTACAGGTAGGAGCCATCAGTGCTTTAAAGTAGCTTCTTAAAGTAAACATACAGTTATCTTCCTCTGATCATGAATAAGTTTGAGGTATTGAATGACAAGGAACAGGGCCAGTGGCCTGATGGCAGAGTGCTTGCCTAGCATACATGAAGCCCTGGGTTCAATTCCTCAGTACCACATACAAAGAAAAAGCCAGAAATGATGCTGTGGCTCAAGTGATAGACTACAAGCCTTGAGAAAGCTTAATGGCAGTGCCCAGGCCCTATGTTCAAGCCCATGACTAGCAAAAATAAAACTGAAATCTGAATGACACAGAACAGAAAAGGCCTGTGGCTGCACTGTATTACTACATGGGGCATGTGGTGCCAGCCAAAAGAGCTTTCTGTGGCTCCTGAGAACCAGAGAGCTGAGTAGCAAGGTTGTGATTGGTATCCATACAACTTCCATCAGATAAGCGTTATGGAGAACAGCATCCTGGTGGAGGATGCTAGGAAGAACAGCTCACTCTCGCACTACCTAGAGGAGAGCAAAACACTAAACCTCATTTCCACAGATGCCAAGCCAGCCTAAATTTCCTTATGATGTCCTGATGTCTCTAACTGAAATGGAAATCTCATGGTATATATACATCTGCCAGAAGCCATGCAGAGTTTGGGGGCCTAGGCTTGCTGCGTAGACCAACTTCTACCTGGGGCCCCTGTATATACACATTCTGGACGACCTTGTTGCCAGGGAACTGCCTAGGAGCTCAGTTAGAACTCAGAGTTTTCCAGGTGCTGGTAGCTCATGCCTATAGTCCTATCTATTCAAATAGGCTGAGGTCTGAGGATCAAAGTTCAAAGCCAGTCCAAGCAGGAAAGTCTAGGAGAATCTTAGCTCCAATTAAACATCTGTAAACAGGAAGCAGATCTGTGGTTGTAAATGGTAAAGCCTAGAGAGAGAGAGAAAAAAAAAGCTGAGGGACAGCTGAGTGCTGGTGACTCACAACTGTAATAATCCTAGCTACTCATAAGGCTGAGATCTGAGGATCATGGATCTGAGGATCATGGTTCAAAGCCAGCCTGGGCATAAAAGTCCCCAAGAGACCCTTATCTCCAATTAACCACTCCAAAACCGGAAGTGGCATTGTGGTTCAAAGTGGTAGAGTACTAGCTTTGAGCACAAGAGGTCAGGGACAGCACTCAGGCCCAGTGTTCAAGCCCCATGATGCAAACAAAACAGCAACAAGAAAAAAACCTTAGAGTTGTTTTGTGAAGAACACAGTGAGAAACAACATCCCCCTTCCAGATGCTACTCATAGGTCGTACACAATGCTGTGGTAAGCTTCTTCTCCCAAAGAACTGCTCAGCCTTTGCCCTAACCTCAGCAACACAAAATATAGCCAAAGCCATGTAGCCAAACACATCTATTCCACACTTCACTCAACTGTCCTGGATAATCTGTTCCAGGCCTGTGGCATCACCATCCTTTCTACCCCAAATGGATACTGTTGCTACCTTTGTGTACTGCCTCCCAGAAAAGAACAGGAAAGGGGGGAAATGATTGACATATGCATTAACAAGTGAATCCCAAGGACATAGCAATTAAAAAAAAAACCTAGCTCTAAAGGTCACATAGTATAGGATTCCATTTACACATCATTTTCTAAATCAGAAAATTACAGAGATGGAGAACCAATTAGTTGTTGCTAGGAGTTAGGGATGGTGGGTGGGAGGGGGAGAGGGCGTGGCCACCGTGGGTAGCAAGAATGAACCTGTTCTGTATCTCGATGGCTATGGGCATTCACAAACTCCTCCAGTGACACAATGGCCTAGAATCATACACACCCACCGTAGTCCAGTGCTTTCTGCAGAGCTGATAGTATCCCATAGTGTGTAAAATGTAACTATTGGAGGAATCTGGGGGTTGTTTACCAAGGGCCTTTCTGTACTATTTTTGCAACTTCCTGTGAATCTATAATTATGGCAAAAGAAAAAAGTTTCAAAAGAAGAATAGAAGAGGAATTAGAGACATTGAACAGAAACAATTGCTGGGAGAAATTTTGTTGTAAAAGGGAACAGAGAAATGGGGTGGAGTATGAGCACAGAATGGTGACTGAAAAGATTTCTCAATGTTTTTGTTTAATGGGTACAATAATAGCATGATTGAAGCTGATGGGAAAAAAAAAACTGAAGATGGAAAAAAATTCTATTAGGAGGGCAAGAGAGGAGAAAATTGCCAAAAGGAAATGAGATCTCTTGAACAAGTGGAAGGTCCAGGCTATGTGGGATGTAGGGCCTGATCCTAAGAGGAAAGGAAGATTGCAGGCACAAAACTCCTGTAGGTGAATAGAGGTGGTGGAAAAAATTTGTGGGCTTTGTTTTCTGATTGCCTCTATTTTCTCAGTAAAACCGGAAGCAAGGTCATTGATAGAGAATAAGGATGTGTGCGGAGGTGTTAGAGGTTTGAAGGGAGAGGAGAAGGTATGAAATAGTTGTCTAGGAAACCAGCAACGTAAATGGACTAGGATAATATTATGTGATTTCCTGGCAACATTAAGTGCCCACTTGAGGTTCATGGTCTTGAATTTTAAAGTGAGAGTGTCATTTTGTATGCTAGTGCATGTGTGTGTGTGTGTGTGTGTGTGTGTGTGTGTGTGTGTGTGTGTTTCTCTAGTTCTGTTCAGCTCCAGGGATATAGGAGAGAAGTTGGGCGTATGCTAGTGATGACAAAATGGAGCTAAAAGGTGACCATTACATAGAGTACAGAGCGGAAGGGATTTCAGGGAACAGAGAGGCTATGATGTTGGAAAGATTAGTTACTGAAATAATAAAGAATAAGGATAAGCTAGTCCCTGGTGGCTCACACTTGTAATCCAAGCTACTCAGGAGACTGCGATCTAAGAATCGAGATCCAAGGCCATCCTGTGAAGGGACGTCCACATTTGTAGGTTCTTTATAAGGCAAGTTCATAATGGTCCATGGTTTTAATTGCTATCAAAGACAATGAGTTGCACCTAGGCACTAGTGGCCTATCATCCTAGCCACTCTGGAGGCTGAGATCTGAGGACCAAAGTTCAAAGCCAGACCCAGCATAAAAGTCCGTGAGACTCACCACCAGGAAACCGGAAGTGGATCAAGTGGTAGAGTGCTAGCCTTGAGCTGAAGAGTTCAGGGACAGCACCCAGGCCCAGAGTTCAAGCCCCACAGCTGCCAAAAAAAAACCATGGGGTTTTGTTACTCTGACTCAGGCTCAGAGTAACAAAGAGCATATGTTATACATGTGAATATTAGACCTATTACCCTTATGGTTTATCTTATGTTGTTGCTGTATCTGACCTGGGCACCTGGTATATTGTAAATATGTTTATTTGTTTATTTGAAATAGGGAAGAGAAGGGGGAAAAACAAAATGATTGGGAGGGGATGGGAGGAGAGAAAGTGGGAGAAAAAGCATGGCTTGAATCTGAGTGGGTTTTTTTTTTTATAGGAACTGACAAACTGATTCTAGAACTAGTACTTTAATTCCAAAAAATGTATGTTAGTCAAATTTAATTTTGAGAAAGGAGAATAATGTTTGAATACTTATAACCTGATATAGCAAGTGACTTTAAGCCTTTTTTAAGGCTGCAGTGATCAAGACTGTGGTATTCACATGGATATAGGTAAATAGATCAATAGAACAGAATAGAGAGGCTAAATATAGGCCTACAGAATTGATTTTTGACAAACACGCAAACGCAATTCATCAGCTCAAGGAAAGCATTTCCAACAAATGGAGCTCAAAAGATTAGCCATCCATATGCAAAAACAAACTTTGATGTTTGTCTCATTCCATGCAAAAATTAACTCAAAATGATCATATGCATAAATGAAAAATCTAAAGCCATAACGCCTCTGGAAGAGGGGCCAGGAGTTTGGCCTAGTGGTAAAGTGCTTGCCTAGCATGCATGAAGACCAGGGTTCCATTCCTTGGTAGCACATATATAGAAAAATCTGGAAGTGGTGCTGTGGCCCAAGTGATAGATTGCTAGCTTTGAGAAAGACCAAGGACAGTGCTCAGGCCCTGAGTTCAAGCCCCAGGACTGGCAAAACAAAAACAAAAAACACCTCTGTAAGAAAACACAGTAGAGAAGTCATTTTAAATCTTGGATTAGATATATATTTCTTACACTTAATGCCAAAAGCATAGTCCATAAAAAGTATTGATCAGTGAACTGGACTTTGTCAGACTTAAATCATCTCTTCTTAAGAAGATCCTCTTAAGAGAGTGAGAAGACAGAGATAAAATATTTGCAAATCTGTATTTATTCAATAAAATTATTTTTGAGGGGCTGGGAGTGTTGCTTAGTGGTAGAGTGCTTGTCTAGCTTTCCTGAAGCCTTGACTTCAATTCCTAGGTATCACATAAACAGGAAAGGCTGGAAGTGGCACTGTGGTTCAAGTGGTAAAGTGCAAGCCTTGAGCAAAAGAAGATCAGGGACAATAACTAGGTCCTGAGTTCAAGCCCCAGGACTGGCAAAAAATACATAAAATATATATGCAATAGATAGATATTACATTATATATTATTTAAATATATTCACACATGTCACATATTTGCATATATTATACTTATTCTATGTATTCATATATATCTATACATGTGAACATATCTAACATTATAAATTACATATATTTATCTGTTATCATTTACATACTCATATATTATATATTCCTATTTCCTGGTGAATAGGAAAACCTTACATATTATATTAAACTTGGGGCTTTGTGGTTTTGCTCAAGTTTTTTTTTCAGTAGCAGAAAGCCTTACACACATTTCAAGTTATATTAATCTTCATGCCAAATCTGACCAAGCAATACATTAAACATACACCCTTTTTGTTGTTCTTGAAAGTAATGCAACATGCTGTTAGTCAAGAGGTGCTCCATCCTCTTCTATATTCTGGAAGATTTGGAAGGAATTTGCATTATTTTTCCCATTGAATGCTTGGTAGAAACTATCAGTAAAACCATCTGTGCCATAACTTTATTTTGTAGGGAGGTTAGTAATTTCTCAATTATTTTTCAGTGATGAGGTTTTTCCAGTTGTCTATTTTTTTCTTTTTCCTGCGCTTCTTTTGCTCAAGTGTAGCACTCTACCATTTGACCCATAGCTTTTTCTGTTTATGTAGTACTGAGGAATTGAACTCAGGGTTTCATGCATGCTAGGCAAGTACTCTATCACTAAGTCACACTTCCAGCCCCTCTACTTTTTCTTTGTTTAAAAAAAGTGTTTTTTTTTTTTTGCCAGTCCTGGGGCTTGAACTTGGGGCCTGGGCACTGTCCTTGGGCTTTCTCAAGGCTAGCACTCTATCACTTGAGCCACAACACCACTTCCAGCTTTTTCTGTGTATGTGATACCAAGGCACCAAACCCAGGGTTTTGTGCATACTAGGCAGGCATTCTACCACTAGGCAACACTCCCGCTCTCCCCTATCTTTTTCTAGAATGGCCTTTGGTAAGTTTTTTTTGTTTTTAGAGATTTTTCATCCATTTTTCACAATATTGTCGAATTTATTGGTATACAGTTGTTGATAATATTCTGTCATTCTTTCAACATATCTAGGATATGTAATAATGTTCTTTTGTTCTACATAATACTAAACAATCTTCTCTTTTTTATTCTGCTCAATCTAGTTTATGGACTGGCTTTATTTATTTATGTTGCTAGCCCTGGGGCTTGAACTCAGGGCCTGAGCACTGGTTCTTGGACTTTCCTCAAGGATAGAGCTCTACCACTTGAGCTGCAACACCACTTCTGACTTTTTATATATGTATGTGGTACAGATGAATCAAACCTGGGTCATCATGCATGCTAGACAAGTTTTCTACAACTAGGACATACTCCTGGGACTATGTTTTTTTTCCAAAGAATCTGCTTTACATTTTTCTTGATTGTCTTTTTGTTTCATATTTCAGTAATTTGTGCTCTAAAGTTTATTATTTCTGTGCATCTAATGTGGGTTTGAATTACTTCTTTTATTGGTTCTCTAAACTGGGAGTACAGATCATTTATTTGGGACCTTTTCTCTTTCCATAATGTAAGAGCTTGATTCTGTCAGGTTTCTTGCATCTATTATTGTACATCTTCATTCAACTCAACATGCTTTTTAACTTCCTCTGTGATTTTTTTTATTTTAAAATCAAGGAGAATTTTCTAATTTAAGAAAAAATAAGCCAGGTGCTAGTAGCTCATGACTATAATCCTAGTTACTGAGTTCTGAGGACAAAGATTTGAAACCTGCCTTGGCTAGAAAGTCTATGGGACGCTAAGCTTCACCTAACAATCAAAAAGCTATAGTGGCTCAATGACTCAAGTGATAGAGGTCTAGCCTTGAGCAGAAAAGGTCAGGGATAGCACCCATGCCCTGAGTTCAAGCACAAAAAAAGCTATTTTTTTTATAATCTCTATCTCTTTTTGTAGTTTCCTGGGCTTAAAATTTTGTTTGTTTGTTTGGTGTGTGTGTGTGTGTGTGTGTGTGTGTGTGTGTGTGTGTGTGTGTGTGTGTGTGTGTGTGTGTGTGTGGTGTACTGGTCCTGAGGCTTGAACTCAGGTCCTAGGCACTGTCCTTGAACTTTTCTTGTCTACTCAGGGCTGGTACTCTACTTCTTGTGCCATAATTCCACTTCACAGCTTTTTAGCGGTTTACTGGAGATAAGAGTCACTTGGACTCTCCTGCTAACTTCAAACTCTGATCCTCAGATCTCAGCCACTTGAGTAGCTAGCTGTAACCAGCACTTGGTTTTACATTCACTTTATGTTGATCATTATTTCTTTGTGTAGACCTAGTATTGCCTTTATGACTCAAAGATTTACTTTAACATTTCTTACAATACTTGATCAGTGGTAATGAAGTATTTCAGTTTTCATATGTCTGCATTTTTCTTTTTTTAAAGTAATTTAGCTAGCCAAGAAACTGTAGGTTAGCAGCTTTTTTCTTTCTCTTTTTTTTTCTTTTTTTGGTTGGTAGTGGGGCTTGAACTCTGGGCCTGTGTGCTGAAATATTTTTTGGCAGTCCTCGTGCTTGAAATCAGGGCCTGAGCACTGTCCTCAGGCTTTCTCAAAGATAAAGCTCTACCACTGGAGCCACAGCACCACTTCTGGCTTTATCTATGGATGTGGTACCAAGGAACTGAACCCCCGTGTATTTGTGCATGCTAAGCAAGCACTCTACCACTAGGCCACAGTCCCGCCCCCCTCCTTTTTTTCCTTTTAATCCCTTAAAAGCATTCAGGAGGCCAGGAGTTTGGCCTAGTGGTAGAGTGCTTGCCTAGCATGCACGAAGCCCTGGGCTCAATTCCTCAGTCCCACATACACAGAAAAAGCCAGAAGTTGTAGTGTGGCTCAAATGGTAGAGCACAACACTTGAGAAAAAAAAACAAAAGAAAAAAAACCAACTCAAGAACAGTGACGCAGGCCCTGAGTTCAAGGCCCAGGAATGGCAAAAAAAAAAAAGCTTCTGGTTTACATTGTATCTGATGAATAAATAAGCTCACATTCTTATTTCCTCTCTACTGTGTCTTTGTGGGAGGGGGGTCCTTTTTAGGACATTTAATTCATTTTTTGAGTAGTTTAACTTTACTACTTTTATATTTCTTGTGGTTAGAGTCCCTTCTTTTGGCTAGTCCTCTGGCTTGAGCAGGGCCTGAGCACTGTCCTTGGATTTTTTCTTAAGGCTAGAAGCCTATCCCTGGATCCATAGCACCACTTCTGGCTTTTTCTATGTATGTGGTACTGAGGAATCGAACCAGGGTCTTCGTGCATGCTAGGCAAGCATTCTACAACTAGGCTAAACTCCTAGGCCCACTTAGAGTCTTATGAAATTCTTTCTTTTCTTGCCAGTCCTGGGGTTTGAATTCAGGGCCTGGGCACTGTCATTGTACACATTTTGCTCAAGGATAGTGTTCTGCCACTTCTTATCTTGAACTTCCTACATATTTATGATATTCATAAAATGTTTTATCATAACTTGTAAGTTTTGGTCCTCCTCCCCTGTGGAAGATACATATATTATAATGCTCGCTTTCACCACACAGTTCCATACTTCTTTATTTTCAGAATGTTTCCTGTATATGTTTCATTTGGAGTCATTTTTACTGTCATGCTCTCATGCAATCATTTTTAGTCTATACCCACCCTCACTTCCACCCCCTAATCTTTTTAAATTGCAGAATCTAATCTGTTATTAATCTGATTCAGTGTGTTTTACATCATTGACCTTCTATTTTCATCGCTACAAATTCATTTTGCACATTTATATATTGCATTTTCTCCTTAGCTTGCTTGTATTTTCCTACCCATATCTGGACTCATCTTTGTTTTAATCTCCTTACCTACCAAAAGTATCATCTGTGCCATTTCTGGGTCAGATACTATTGACATTTTTTTTAATATTACGAATCATTCTTCCTGCTTCTTTGCATGCTTGGTCACTTTTATTTGTATGCCTGCTACTGTGAATTTTATCTTGTTTGGTACTGAATTTTTAAATTTCTTTTAGTGATGTTCAGCTTTTTTTGTCTAACTTTCAGTTACATTACACAGAAAGAGTCTAGTCCATTTTGAGAGTGGCTTTGACTCTTCATAAAGGGAAATCTGGAAAGACAAACAAAAACAAAATGAAGTTTCCCTGTTACCCAAAAGGTAAAGCAATCCTTTCTGGTAAAATTTCCTCGAGAAACTTAGAATTCATGAATCCTTCCTCTTTCCCTTTGATATGTATATAAATCTTTTTAAAGACTAAATAAGCCTCCTGCCAGCTTTATAACCCAGGAATGTTTTTCTTCAGGGATTTAGGAGCCATCGCTTTGAAATGTGGACATCAAGGAAGATAGCGGCCCTATCTCCCTGTTATCCAGGGAGTTTAGCCTAGATGCCTTACTCTAAGCCCTGAGCACCTGCTTGTCTTAGAGATAGGGGAAGTTTGATTTTTCCTTCAGATAAAAGCAATTAGCTAGCACAGATGGCTACTCCAATTACTAGGTGAACTCAGGATGAACTATGAAAGAATGTACAGTAGTTCTCCCTTATCTGCCAGCACACACATTCCAAGATATTACACACATGCCTGAAACTGTAGATAGTGCTGAATTCTATATATACATAACTACATGTTGCACATTTTTGTGTTACAATTCATATTCTATTCCTATACATAGTATCAAAAACTATATTTTCTAATATATATATATACACCTATGATAAGTTTCAGTACTTTGTGCATGTATGTGTGTACTGGTCCTGAGGCTTGAAGTCTGGGACTAGGCACTGTCCTTGAGCTTTTTTTGCCAATAAGGGCTTGAGCTCAGGGCCTGAGCACTGTCCTTCAATTTTCTCAAGGCTATGGCTCTAGCACTTGAGCCTCAGCACCACTTCTGGCTTTTTTTCTATGTATGTGGGACCAAGGAATCAAACCCAGGTCTTCATGCATGTCAGGCAAGCACTCTACCACTAGACCAAACTCCCAGCCCCTTGAGCTTTTTTTTTTTGCCACTCCTGGGACTTGAACTCAGGGCCTGGGCACTGTCTATGAGCTTTCTCAAAGCTAGAGCTCTATCACTTGAGCCACAGCACCACTTCTGGTCTTTTCTATGTGTGTGTTTGGTACCAAGGGATCAAACCCAGGGCCTCATGCATGTTAGACAAGCATACTACCACTAGGCCACACTCCTAACCTATGCTCAAGTTTAGGGCTCTACCACTTAAGCCACAACTCTACTTCCAGAGTTTTTTTGGTAGTTAATTGGAGTTAAGAGTCTCATATACTTTACTGTATAGGCTGACTTCCAACCAAGATCCTCAGATCGCAGCTTCCGTAGTAACTAGGATTACATGCATAAGCTACTGGTGCCCAACTCTTATTTATTTATTTACTGGTGCCTGTACTGGGGCTGAACTCAGGATCTCACACTCTTGTTCAGCTCTTATTTGCTCAAGGCTAATGCTCTACCATTGGAGCCACATTTCTACTTCCACCTTTTTTTTTTTTTGCTGGTAATTTGGAGATAAGAGACTGACTGTAAGGTATTGCGGGCTGGTTTAATGCTTCTTCCAGAATAAAAATTGTTTCTTTTGTTTGTTTTTAGAGGAAACAGAGAAAGTTTATCTGAAAGTAGAAGAAAAGCAACAAAAAAGAGGGCCGGGAGTTTGGCCTAGTAATAGAGTGCTTGCCTAGCATGCACGAAGACCCGGGTTCGATTCCTCGGTACCACATACATAGAAAAAAGCCAGAAGTGGTGCTGTGGTTCAAGTGGTAGAGCTCTAGCCTTGAGGAAAGCCCAAGGACAGTGCCCAGGCCCTGATTTCAGTCCCCAGGACTGGCAAAACAAAGCAAGAAAAGCAACTAAAAGTAAAAAGACTCTCAGAAAAAGGGCTTCCAAAGAGAAATCTAAAACTGTTTTTTCTTTTCCCCATGCATGAAGAAGATCCCATGTGTTTGCTGGAAACTTATTTCCCTAACACATCAGAGTAGTTAATAGTGCACTGTATACAAGAAACTCTTCTCAATTTTCCACCCAAAACCTGGGCCTCCTTACAGCTTCAAAACTATTCTGCATGCTCATGATTTGTGATTCCTCCCCGAGGCATAGGGAATTTTCCCCCATGCATGAGCTGATCCGTGCACAGGGAACCTATATATACAAAACCTTACTGAATTGTCAGCTAGCTGAAGACTCAAAGAGATCTGTGCTTATTTCCTATGCTTATTTTTCTTATTCACACTCGTTCTCCTTCTCTCTGCCTATGCCCCAATTCTCTCTGGTACTACCTTTGTCCCCATCTCAGGAAACTTCATTTTTGTTGTTAGTGGTGGTTAAGGGACATGAACTGAGGGCCAGGGCATTTTCTCTGAGCTTTTTATACTCAAGGCCAGTGCCCTACCACTTTGAATCACAGCTCCATTTCTGTTTTTGTTGTTGTTGTTGGTGGTGGTGGTGGTGGTGATGGTAGTGTGTGTGTGTGTGTGTGTGTGTGTGTGTGTGTGTGTGTGTATCTAATACTTGAGATCTACTCCCTAAACATACTTAAGTATATAGTGCATATTATTAACTATGGACATGATGCTATACATTAGGTTTCCAGTGCTTATTCACTTCTGTACTCTTGACTCAGGGAGCAAGCCAGACTTCAGTTAGAGTCACCCTGCCTGTGCTATGACTTAACTCCTGGCAGTGTAGCCTAGTAGTAGAATGCTTGCCTAGCATGCACAAAGCCCCAAGACTGGCAAAAACAAAAACAAAACCTCCCTGCACTGACTTGTGATGAGGCTCACTTTGGTTGTTTCCATTCTCGAAATTATCAGTGTCCTTTGCTGCCTGATGCTGATGCCTGAAAACCACTGTTTCATAGACTTCATTCGTTCCTTTTATCCATTCCTTCCCTTTCACATCCATTCCTTTCACATGTGCACGTGTGCCATTTCTGGAACTCGAACTCAGGGTATTGGCACTGTTCCTGAGCTTTTTTTGCCAGTCCTAGGCTTGAACTCAGGGCCTGAGCACTGTCCTTGGACTTTCTCAAGGCTAGAGCTCTACCACTTGAGCCTCAGCACCACTTCCAGCTTTTTTCTATGTATGTGGTACCGAGGAATCGAACCCGGGTCTTCATGCATGCTAGGTAAGCACTCTACCTCTAGGCAAAACTCCCAGCTCTCTTCCTGAGCTTTTATTTCCTCAAAGATGGTGCACCATCACTTAAGCCATGGGTCCAATTGTTGCTTTTCTGTGATTATTTGCAGATAGAAGTCTCAGACTTTTCCACTTGGGTAGCTTCAACTTTGATCCTCAAATCTCAGCCTCTTCAATAGCTATGAATACAGGAGTGAACCACTGGCATCTGGCTCCTTTCAGATGTTGAAAACAAGAAGTTCCTTTTATTTCATCATGAGAAGAAGAGGAATTCTGATGTTTTCTTCCCATCATGATTCCCTATTTCCTCTTCTATCCTAATACTCTTGGATTAATCACTTTAAAACACCTGTCTAATGATTTTGAAGTTATTAGTTATATGCTCTTTTTTTTAGAGGTGATTATATTTTCCATCCACTGTCTTGAACAAATTGTGAGTTTCTTAACATATTTCTGGTACACTAAATGAAATTCTACTAGTTTCTCTCATGTAAAACGGTGGTTTATGGCCCAATGGATCAAATTCAGTTCTTGCTTCCCAGGCTTATCTTCTGTCTGTGAATTCATGTTAAAATTCCCGTCCTGGCTAATTCCTGTTACCTAGCTACTCAGGAGGATCAAGATCCAAGACTATCTGAAAATAAAGGAATACTTACTCCATCTCTCATCCAATAAAGGCTGGATATGGTAGAATTCATCTATTATTCCAACAATGTAGGACATATAAGTAGGTACACAGAGAGGTCTAGGCCAGCCTTGATATAAACACAGCAGCCTATTTGAAGAGTAACTAAAAGAAAAATGGCTGTGTGCATGGCTCCAGTGGTAGATGTTGGGCCTGACTAAGGAGGGAAGCAAAGTAAGAAAAGGAAAAGAGGAAGGGAAGGAAGAAGGATCCTTCAGGCCCTAAAATATAGTGGTTTCTCTGAATAATTCTTCAGCAGATGCAATGCAAAAATCTTGAGAAGCAGAGTCAGGAGGACTGCAGGTGTGAGGCTAGCCTGAGTTACATAACCAGACCCTGTCTGAAACATCTGTCCTTTACTCTTACTGCAGAACCAATGCAACTATTTGATCTTGGGCCTTGCTTTATGCACTGCTTGTATTTATTTGCTTAGTTAATCAGATAGTTAGTTGGTTCTGGTAATGAAAGTTGAATTCAGGGCCTGGATGATGTACCTTAGCCTTTGTGCTTAACTGGAGATAAGAGTCTCATGTTCTTTCCTGCCTGGGCTAGCTTGGAACTGTAATCCTCAGACCTCAACCTCCTGAGTAAGGAGAACTGAAGGCTTGAAACACTGGGCTTGTCTGTGTGCTCCTTTTTTGCCAGTCCTGGGCTTGGGCTCAGGGCCTGAGCACTGTCTTTGAACTTTCTCAAGGCTAGGGCTCTACTAGGGCTACACAGCACCACTTCCGGCTTTTTTCTATGTATGTGGTACTGAGGAATCGAACCTGGCCCCCTGTGTGCTCGTTTTTAAAACAAATTTTCAACCACAAAACCTATTTTTAGTACACCACCATCCTTATTTTCAGAGGTTCTTGTTGCCATCAATTTGTGACTTTTGTTGAGAATCTCATGATGTCAATTATCTCTCAACTTGCTTGCCTGTCGTTTTACTGTCATTTTATCATTTGGCTTCCTTGGAAAGTGCTAGGTCAATTATTCATTCCTAAACTTTCTTGGGTTTCCTTTGAGACCTGTTTGTCTTTGGTTCTTTGAAGTTCTGAGATGCCTAAGTATAGGCTGCTGGAGTTTTCTATTTCAGAGTTTATCTTGCTTGGTGTTTTCAGATTCCTGAGTCTGTGGTTTGTTGTCTACCAATTTTGGACTGGTTTTTTGCTTATTAGTGCTTCAAAGATGTATTCCACTCTTGGATTAGTCAGAGATTTCCAGTGAATCAACAGGGGATAGATGGTAGATATGCACTATGTTTAATGTTTACTGTAGGCTTCAAAGCTCTCTAATGTCCTTATTTTTTTATTCCCTTCCTAGCATTGGGGTTTCTCTTTGTACTGACCTCAAAGACAATCTGTGTCTTCTAATTCTTTCAGCTGTGAGTCACTGTTAAACTGGAGGCTAGTTGGTGTGGCAGTGGGGTTTAGAAACAGTGAATTGCTCTGTAACCTTCTGATTACCTTTCAGTTTTTAAGTAGGCCTGCATCTTGAGAGAGGGCGGCTGTGAGTCACACTAATCTATCCATCCTTTAGAAATCTAACTCCCCTTCTTCCGCCCTCCCCTGACTGCAGCATTTTCAATCTATTTCCCCCTTAATGACTGGATTTTCCCTCCTCCCTTACATTTTAAGGAAGCCTCGAATTGAGAGATTTCTGTACTGGTGATCTATGGTGAAGCCTTCCCCCACCCCAAACCCAGGGCAGACATTTTTAGTGAAAAATTATCTAGGATAACTCCATAGTTATATTCTTTCCCTACTTCTGCCACACCCACAAAGGTATTTTTCTCAACTCCTTACCTGACAACTTAGAGACAAAGCCTTCAAAAGTACAGGGCCCCTTGCCAGAAGCAGTGACTCATGTCTGTAATCCCAGCTACCCAAGAGGCTGAGATCTGAGGATCAAGGTTCAAAGCCAGCCCAGGCACTATAGAACTAGAGACTCTTATAACCACTAAAAAAATGGAAAGTGGATCTGTGGCTCCAGGGGTAGGGTGGTAGCCTTGAGCTGAAGAGATCAGTGACAGCGCCCAGGCCCAGAGTTCAAACCCCATGACCCACAAAAAAATAAAAGAAGTGCAGCACCCCCCATGTGTTCTCAGGCTCATGCTAGTCTCCATTTTAGCTTCTAAGGATTTATATGAATTGCTAGGTAGATAAAAGTGGCCCTAGGATTTAGGACTCTCACTACCTTCTATTCCAGCATATCCAGATATTCAAGCATATCTCAGATGCTTAATTTCTTTGGTTTGCCAGCTTCTCTAGTTTTTAAGGAGGTATTTTGCCCTATGATTTCCATGAGTTTAAGAAAAATTATGTAAACAGGGCATGACAGCTCATGCCTGGAATCCTAACTACTCAAGAGGCTGAAATCTGAAGGTTAATACTTTGAAGCCATCCTGGGAAAAAAAAATCTAGGAGGCTTTTATCTCCAGTTTATCAGCAAAAAGCTGTAAGTGGAGCTGTGGCACAAGTGGTGGAGCACTAGTCCTAAATGAAAAAAAAAACAGCTAAGGGACAAGGTCCAGGCCCTCAGTTTAGGCTTTCTTGTTTTAAGGACCTAACTGTAGACTTTCAAGCTCTTCCTAGATCTCATCTCTTTCTAAATTTCTTTTTCTAATTTTTTCTTTCTTCTTTCTTTGCTCACATTTGTTATGGAGGCCAGATTTCATTATTATATTTCCACACATATTTACAATGGATTGCAATCAATTTCCCTTCTTCTTCTATTTCCTTCTCTCCTCAAACAATTTTAGTATAGTTCATTGCTTGGGTTCCACAGTGGTGAATAATCTATTTCAATCCATATACATCCTCCTTCACATTCTCGTTAGCCCAACCCCTTCCACAAGTCCTTATCTCCAGAGGCTATTTCTTCTTCCCAGGCCTCTTTCCCCTACTGTCCTTATTTTTCCCCAGTCTTTAGGCTTGAACTCAAGACCTGGGTACTGTCCCAGAGCTCATTTTGTTCAAGGCTAGCACCTGACCAATTGAGACACAAGTACCAATTTCAGGGTTTTCTGTGATTAACTAGAGGTAAGAATCTCACAGACTTTCCTGCACCTCAACTGGCTACAAAACCTGATCCTCAGATCTCAGCCTCCTGAGTAGTTAGGATCACAGGCCTGAGCCACCTGTGCCCATCCAGCCTTCCATTCTATTGCTGTCATTCCTTCTCCCTATGGAAGCAGCTGTACTATCAAGTTAGAGAGGCACTGGAGCAGAGAAGAAGTTAATGTTGCCAGGCGCCGTTTTTGTTTTTGCTTTTGCTTTTTTTTTTTTTTTTAGTATTTTTGTATCTAGGTTTGTGAGATTAGTGAAAAAAATATCAACTTGAGAGCTGGGAGTTTGGCCTAGTGATAGAGTGCCTCAAGCGGCAGAGTGCTAGCCTTGAGGAAAAAAGCCCAAGGACAGTGCTCAGGCCTTGAGTTTAAGCCCCAGGACTGATATATATATATATATATATATATCAACTTGAGGGAGAAACTGGGGGGGGGGCAAAGGAAGAGGTGATATTGTCCGAAAGAAAGAAAGAAAGAAAGAATGAAAGAAAGAAAGAAAGAAAGAAAGAAAGAAACTCATTACTTGACTTACAAAATGGTGGCATCTCTGTACAACACCTAATAATAATAATAATAATAATTATTATTTTTAAAATAAAAATATTGAGAGGGGAAAACTTGGAAATAGCAAGAGAAGGGATGATATTGTCCCCAAAGAAATGTACTTCTTTATTTTTGTCAGTCCTGAATTCCTTGAACTCAGGGCCTGGGCACTGTCCTTGGGATTTTCTCAAGTCTAGTGCTCTAGCACTTTAGCCACAGCACCACTTCTGGCTTTCTTCTGTGTATGTGGTACCAAGAACTCAGAGCCAGGGTTGTATGTATGCTAAGCAAGCATTCTACCACAGGCCATGCTTGTGGCCCAAGAAATGTACTCTTTACATGACTTAGGTAACTGTAACATCATACATCATGTTTATAATAACATTAAAATTAAAATATTTACTTTTATTATTTTCAGCCATTTTTATGGTGCTGGGCTTTGAGCTTATGACCTCATGCTTTTGAGGCCATCTGTATGCCTCCAGGTTTTGAATTTCTTTTGACATCTTATCCAGTTTTTACATAAAAGATCATATTCTAAGTGTGTGAAATGAGCGCAAGTGTTTCCCTTTTCTATAGTTCCTGTAATAATTTGTATCCAGAAGCTCTGGTAGATGTCAACTTAGAAACATTGTTTGTATGCTTGATTGTTTTATTTCTAGGGAAGAGTATATTCCAAACTAGTGATTCAATGTTTTTCAAATGTTTGTCTTTCAGACTTTGCATTTCTTTTTCTTTCTTTCTTTTTTTTTCCAGTCCTGGGGCTTGAACTTAGGAACTGGGTACTGTCCTTGGACAGTTTTTGCTCGAGTAGTGCTCTGCCACTTGAACCATAGCGCCACTTCTGTCTTTTTCTGTGTATGTGGTACTGAGGAACTGAACCCAGGGCTTCGTGTAGGCTAGGCGATAATTTTACTACTAGGTTACACTCCTGGCCTGCATTTCTTTTTTAATGTTAGCAAAATTATACTTTTCTAAAAAATTGTTTTATCTAAAATTTATATGTACTGCTATAAAGTGATGTGTAGTATTTTAAGATTATTCAAAAATCTCCTTTGCATCTGTCATTTTAATCCTCTATTCATTCTGTTTTTTTCTTTAATAGTTAGAGGTTTATTTAAGCCTTTAAATTGAATATGGTTTTATTTATTTATTTATTTATTTATTCTCAGTTGTAGGGCTTGAACTCTGATCAGGGTGTGCTCCCTGAGCTCTTGGGCTTAAGTCTAGTGCTCTACCACTTTGAGCCACAGCACCACTTCATTCTTTTTTTTTGCCAGTCCTGAGGCTTGAACTCAAAGCCTGAGCACTGTCCTTGGGCTTTCTCAAGGCTAGAGCTCTACCACTTGAGCCCCAGTATCACTTCTGGCTTTTCTTTTCTATGTATATGGTACCGAGGACTTGAACTCAGGACTTCGTGCATGGTAGGCAAGCACTCCACCTAGTACAGCCCCTTCTTTTTCATTTTTTATCTAGTTTTCTCACAGATATCTTTTCAAAAAGCCAAGATCTATTATTCTTGTTTTAATCCCCAGTGCTTTTTTCCTTTCTGTTTCATAAATGTAAGTCCTCATGTTGATTTTTTTCTGCCTTCATTTGTTGTCTTTTCGTCGTCTTCTTCTTCTTCTTCTTCTTCTTCTTCTTCTTCTTCTTCCTCTTCCTCTTCCTCTTCCTCTTCCTCTTCCTCTTCTTCCACCAGTCCTGGGGCATGAAATCAGGGCTTGAGCACTGTCCTTGGGCTTTCTCAAGGTTAGACTACGGTTTGAGCCACAACACCACTTCTGGCTTTTTCTATGTATGTGGTACAAGGAATCAAACCCGGCTCTTCCTGCATGTTAGGCAATCACTCTACCACTAGGCCAAACTCCTGACCCTACTGTCTAACTACTTTGATAAATGATTAAATCTTTATTAGCAGTATCTTACAAGTTTTGGCATCATAATCATCATTCATTTCTAAATACATATCTTTATATCAAAAGTTTTGTAAATGTTTCAACCAACTTCTCAAATTATTCTTGTTTTCTCTCTTCTTTCTTTTTCTTTTGCAGTCCTAGGATTTGAACTCAGGGTCAAATTCTTTGCCCTTGTTGGAAGTGATACTCTTAGTCATACCTCCAGCATGGTATTTGGTGTTGGGGGTTTTTTGCTCAGTCATGGGACTTGAACTCTGAGCCTGGGCACAGTCCCAGCACAAGAGCTCTTCAGCACAAGACTAGAGCTCTACCTCTTGAGCCACAGCTCCACTTCTGGTTTTCTGCTTGTTCTTTGGCAATAAATTCCTCATGGACTTTTTGTGCCCAGGCTGGCTTTGAACCTTGATCCCCAGATCTCAGCCTCCGGAGTAGCCAGGATTACAGGAGGGAGCCACCAGTGCCTGGCTCCAGCTTTGTTTTTTACTGGTTCCTTTTGGGATAATGTCTTGTATCCAGCTGGGTGCATGTCTGGATCTCCCTGCATCTATTTTGGGCTGTACATTATTGCTGGGATGATAGGCTTGTGCCTCAAATTCACCCTGAGCCTAGATTCATACCTCTATGACTGTGTAGCCACTAAACCAAAGCTTCAGTGGGTAGTGTAGGCAAATATCCTTCAGAGCAAATCTTTTATGTTTCAATATTCTGCCTACTTGTCTGGCTACAAGCATTCATCCAAAAATTAACCTTCAAGTTCCTCTGTATTTTTTCAGCTCCTCAGCGTTTAAAGTAGTTTGGAAGCATTTTAGCCAGCATTATTTTTTCATTGCTTCAGAAGGAAAATTGAGTTAAATAACCAAGTTTTGCCATTGCTAGGCATAAGAATTTCATGCTCTTAAATGTTTAAACATTCATACTTGACTTAACAAGTTCTAAATTCACACAATACTCCTACTGTCTTCTCAAATAATACAAGCATCATAGAACACTTTAAATATTAATAACCCTCTGCTGTTTGGCATGTTTTATGTTTCATTGTTTTGAATGTCAATTTGTTTTTACAGTCCATTTTTGTTCAGAATCATTGGAGTTAAAAAAAAAGTAAGTTTCCTCAGCCCTGCTGCCTTCATCACAAAATCCAGGGTTCAAACGATCCTTTTGCCTCCACCTCCCAAGTATCTAGGACTATGATACATCCACCTCCTCATTAAATGTTTATATACTTAATATCTAGATTTCCTCACATTTACATTTTTTTCATTGTTCCTTGCCTTTTATTAGCTTTTTCTTTCATTCAAAATTTCAATTTTCCTCTTCCTGACATATATCTTTCAGTTATCACTTGAATGCCTGTCCATTATTGCTAAATTTTCTTAGTTCGCTTTGTTTTTCAGCTTAATTCTGGCATTCTACCATTACAGCCCCATCCTCACTTCTGGTTTTGTGGTGATTAATTCGAGATAAGCGTCTCTCAAATTTGCCTGCCAATGCTGATTTTGAGCTAGGATCCTCACATTTTTTCCACCTTCTGAGTAGCTAAGGTTACAGGTGTGAGCTACTGACACCTACCTTAGTTTTGCTTTTCTAAAAATATCCTTATTTCACTCTAAAAAAAAGAGTGGTATAATTTCTTTGTAAGGAGTGAATTAATACAGTTATTAACATATATCAATTGGACACATTAATTTTTTGCTATAGCATTTGCATACATGCATACATAAAGCAAAGAGTACATTTTTATGGTTGTGTTTCTGAGCAACAAACTTAGCTGATATTTTCTTTTGGTGTGTATGAGGGGTTCCAAGTCTTTTGGATTCTAAAAATGTATTTGCATGCTAGGTGCTAGTGGTACATACCTGTAATCCTAGCTACTCAGGAAGCTGAGATCTAAAAATGGCAGTTTCAAGTCAGCCAAGACAGAAATGTGCCTGACTCTTACTTCCAATCAAACGTCAAGAAGTCAGAAGTCTGAACCACGCACTAGTGGCTTATACCTGCATTCTAGCTACTCAGGAGGCTGAGATCTGAGGAACACAGTTCAAAGCCAGCCTGGGCAGGAAGTCCATGAGTCCCTTATCTCCAAGTAACCACCAGAAAATTGGAACTAGTGTTCTGCTCAAGTGGTAGCGAGTTAGCCTTGAGCTGAAGAGATCAGGGATAGCACCCAGGCCTAGAGTT
Source organism: Megascapheus bottae (assembly GCF_031878675.1). Classification (NCBI taxonomy): domain Eukaryota; kingdom Metazoa; phylum Chordata; class Mammalia; order Rodentia; family Geomyidae; genus Megascapheus; species Megascapheus bottae. Next base: position 30,625,722 of record NC_143547.1, on the reverse strand, counting down.
CAAGCCCATGGCAGAAGGAGGAGGAGGAGGAGGAGGAGGAGGAGGAGGAGGAGGAGGAGGAGGAGGAGGAGGAGGAGGAGGAGGAGGAAGAGCTCAAATGGTACAGTGGCAAGCATTCAATGGAAAAAGCCCTGATATCAAGCCCCAGTACTGGCACAAAAGCCATAGTAATAAATAAATATATAGAATTTCTTTTACTGAGAACTTAGAGTTCTCAGTGATTCTGCCCCCAATTTGTATTTTTTTTCCAGCAGTTTCCATAACACACTGTAGGTAAGCACAGATCCCCTCCACTGCACATATGACATGGATTTATGATTTTTATTTCTTCTAGTGTCTCTAGAGAGAGAGCATAATGCCTGTCACTGCTTACTTTCCAACCCCTTCCAATGGACAAGTGAAATTACTAAAGGCTTCACCTGGAAGTCATTTGCAGCTTTTCTGCCCAGTAGATGGGAGGCAAGTGTTGCTGGTACCCGCATGGGTATTAGGTTCCCAACTCCACTATCTTGGCCGTTAGGGCCTGATATCTGGAACCCAAATCATCGTGGATCATTGAAGTGTCACCAGCATTCATTTTCCTTTCTTTGTTTCTCTAGACATTTTACTTTTCCTTTTTGAAACTCAGCTATAATTTTAAAATTCCTTTATCGCTCATCTCATGTATTAACATGAGATGTTTTTAACCATATATTTATGGCGAGGGAGGAGCTATTCATATCATCTTAGTGTTGCCAAAAGAAACCACATTTCACTTCTTCCCCCCCCACCCTGTGTGTGCTCTGTGTGCGTGTGTGTGTGTGTGTGTGTTGGTATTGGAGTGTGAACCCAAGGCCTTAAGGTCTCACGTGGCTTTTTTGCTCAAGGCTGTTGTTCTACCACTTGAGCCACAGCTACACATCAAGCTTTTTACTGCTTAACTGGAGATAAAACTCACAGAACTGCAGTCCTCAGATGTCATCCTCCCGAGTAGCTAGGATTACAGTGAGCCATCAGTGACTGGCAAATACCCACTTATTAGTTCCAAAGGAAAGAAGTTCCCTAAGAAGCATCTAGATGTAGGCACACATGTTTGTTTATGTTCCAGTTATACTACCCCATCCCCTTTCAGTTCAAATGGCTAAGCACAGTGATGTTTTTTCAAGCCTTCAATATTTGTAGCCAAATCCTTTCTTCATATATTACTGGGATTTCCCCCACCCAACATAAAACAGGTAATAGAGGTGCCGCCGTGGTTAAAATGGATTGACAGTTCTGGTTCTCATCAACTTACCCTCTGTCTTGCTTCCCAAGGTGCTCTCTGGACCATCTTCATAGACTCCTTAGACCATTTGTACTATGATGCGAAAATATCAGAATGAGTAGCTCTCAAAGGATGATTCCTGAATCTGCATGGACATCAACTGGGAATGTGTTGGAAATGTAAATTCTCAAATCTCCATCCCAGGTTTTCCCAGGTTTACTGAGTCAGAAACTGTGAGGGCAGGACCCAGCAGTGTTAATAATTTCTCAGCCACGTGTTAGTGGCTCATGCCTGTAATCCTAGCTACTCAGGAAGCTGAGATCTAAGGGTCATGGTTCAAAGCCAGCCTGGGTACAAAAGTCACTGAGACTCTTATCTCAAATCAACTACCAGAAAACCGGAAGTGGTGCTGTAGCTTAAAGTGATAAAGTCCTAGCCTTGAGCTGAAAGGCTCAGGGACAGCATCAGGCCCAGAGTTCACAACTGACAAAAAAAGTTCTCTGTGACTTTGATGCTTGTTTATTGAAAACTTACTAGAACATAATATCCTATTCTGAAGCTATTGGTTAAAAAAAGGCTAGAATGTTGCCCAAGAATAATATTTTGGGGTATTTAAATTGACCTTTTCTGGCTTTTTTTTTTTACCAGTCCTGGTCCTTGAGCTCAGGGACTGAGCACTGTCCTTGGGCTTTCTCAAGGCTAGAACTCTACCACTTGAGGCACAGCACCACTTCTGGCTTTTTTCTATGTATATGGTACTGAGGAATCGAACCCAGTTCTTCGTGCATGCTAGGCAAGCACTCTGCCACTAGGCCAAACTCCTGGCCCTAAAGTAACCTTTTCTGGAAGGCCTAGGCCTGGGCACTGTCCCTGAGCTTTAGTGCTTAAGACTAGCACTCTACCACTGGAGCCACAGCTCTACTTCTGGCTTTATGAGGTTAATTAGATATGAGTCCCGTTGACTTTTCTGTCCAGGCTGACTTCAAACCATGATCCTTAGATCTCAGCCTCCTTAGTAACTACAATTACAGTTATAAGCCACTGGCACTCAAACTATTCTCAGTTTATTAGATAACAAAAATGAAGTTCTTGATAAAAGGACTTGAGGTCCTAAGTCGGGCACAGTGGCTCACGCCTGTAATCCCAGCTTCTCAGGATGCTGAGATCTGAGGATGGAAGTTCAAAACCAGCCTGGGCACTAAAGTCCCTGAGACTCTTATCTCCAATTAATCACCAGAAAAGCAGAAGTGGCACTGTGACTCAAGGGGTAGCTGAAGAGTTCACTAACAGAACTCAGGGCGAGTTCAAGCCCCAAGACTTTCAAAAAAATTGAGATCCTAAGCTCCTAAAATTATATTGAGAAAAAGAAGCCACACACACAAGATTATACCCTGACCAATCGCACTTCTAGAACGTATAAACATAGACAACAGCAATCTACAATAAAAGAAGTTTGAATATGTGCCTTAGAGTTGCTGGTAATGTTCTATTTCTTCATCTAAAAGCTATTCCTTTATGTTTGTATTGTGGAAATTCGTCAAGTTATATATGACACTCTCATTTTTCCTATTTTTCAATACACTACAATACAAAGGTTTAAAATAGCATGGGAGCCAGAATGTAGCTTGGTGATAAGCACATTTGCCCCTTGAGGGAAAGGTTGCATTGGCAAGAATGAGGAAGAACGATGAAAGGGGTGATATCAATCAAGACGCATTGTCCTTACAAACAGATTTGTTGAATGGTAATACCATTGTACACCTACTTAAAGATATTAAGATATAATTTTTAAGAACCATGCTTGGAACATATATAAGTTCCTGGATTCCATCCCAATACTGAAACAAAAAGTGGTACAGGGTCACTTTCAGGGGAAGGTAAGTGTGTGGAAATAAAGTAATCCTGGATTATACATTATCAGAGAACTTGGGCATTTATTCCTGGGTATGAGGTGTACAAACATCTGGCACTGGGACTACCACATTAGGACAATATACATTGGACATACCAGGTGTGGGAGGCTTACCTGTGGAATCCTAGCTACACAAGGCAGCCCAGGTAGGGAAAGTCTGTAAGATTCTTATCTTCAATCAGGAAAAAAAATGTTGAGAATGGAGGTATTGCTCAAGTGATAGAGCACCAGCCTTTACAGCAGAAAAAAGCTAAGGGAAAGTACTAAGCCCTGAATTTAAGTCCCTGTACCAAGCCAAACTAAAAACAAAACAAAACAAACAAACAAAAAACAAACTGCTGGGTGCCAGTCGATCTGAGGATTGCACTTCAAAACCAATGCAGGCAGGAAAGTCCGTGAGATTGCATCTCAATTAGCCTTGTACATAAAAGTTCAGGCGAAAGGTCTAGAGGTGTGGCCTAGTGGTAGAATGCTTGCCTAACATGCATGAAGCCCTGGGTTCGATTCCTCACTACCACATTCACGCACACAAAAAGAAGTCTGAAGTGGCACTATGGCTCAAGTGGCAATGTGCTAACCTTGAGCAAAAAGTGTCCAAGGACAGTGCCCAGGCCCTGAGTTCAAGCTCTAGGACCACCACCAGAGAGAAACACTGTATTTTATGCAGGCCATTCTGTTGTCTGATTGCAAAAGACATTCTGGTTTAGAGCACATCGGGACTCCCTGTAGAGAGCAAAGAGCTGAGGTTGACTGTGTGACCTAGAGGCCAGAGGTAATTTCAGTAACTGGCCTGTCTAGGAAATTTGTAGGGGCAGAGTTCTGGATTTCTGGTTAGGTTAGGCCAAGAAAGCATTAGAAGGAGGTACAATGGGCAACAGACCAGTAGCCTATTGTTGGCTCATTCACTCTAAACTTTGTGAGGAAGGCCCTCAATTGTGAGCAGCCACCTTTTTACCTGCATATATACATATAAATTGAATTTCTGTACCTCACTAGCTAACTTAGGATACAGATGGAGTGGAAGTATGTACTTCTTATTTCTTCAGCTCTTGTTCCTATCTGCTCACATAGGAATTCTACCTCAAATATAACTCTGGCTGGGAGTGTGGCCCAGTGGTAGAGTGCTTGCCTAGCATGCATGAAACCCTGGATATGATTCCTTGGTACCACATACACAGAAAGTCAGGAGTGGTGCTGTAACTCAAGTAGTAGTGCAGTAGCCTTGAGAAAGCTCAAGGACAGTGCCTAGGCCCTGAGTTCAAGACCCAGGACTGGCATGCATGCATGTATATGTGTGTATGTATATATGCACATATACATATATATGCATGCATATATATAAACTCAATTACATATGACAATCCACAAGTTACAAGGAAATCTATTTTCACCATATATCATATTTTTCTTCCTTCTTCTTGGCCTTACCTTTGTATTCTGTTCACATAGCTGCTTAGGAAGTAGTTACAGCTGGGCACTGGTGGCTCGTGCCTATAAACCTAGCTACTCAGAAGGCTGGTATCTGAGGATGGCTGTTCAAAGCCAGCCTGAGCAGGAAAGTGCATGAAACTGTTATTTCCAATTTAACCACTCCCCCCAAAATAAAATCTGGAACTGGAACTGTGGGTCAATTTGTTGATTGTTAGCCTTGGGCAAAGAAGCTCAGAGACAGTGCCCAGGCCCTGAGTTCAAGCCCCAGGACCAGCATACACACAAAAAAAGTTATCCCTTCTCAATCCCACCCAAGTCACAACTGCTGTGTTCACTGTGGGGGTACTAGTGAAGTTAAGGCTCAAGTTCTTGGTTACCTGCAAAGTTTATGTTTATAGACATACCTGGCCATGCACCAGACATGATTAAAACTTGCCTGCTAAAAGCTTGATGCTCAAGGTTCCATGATGGCATGATGTAAAAGCAGGTTCTGGGATACTATTACATTTTATGGCTCAATTTTGAGGTTGGTAACTAGTAGGGAAAGAGGGCCGGCTTTGACTGGCTCCCCTGTGGCTGAGGGAAAATGGTACTTTTCAGATCTAGGTGTGAGGTTCAGAAAGCAAGTGCCAGGCACAGTTGCTCCCTCTGGTGGCCTGTGCCTTCCAACCAGGGACAAGGAGTCAGTGTGAACAGTCTCATGTCATTGATCTGAGTTCCTCTTAATACTATTCCTGAGTGCGACACATTTAAAAACCAGCTTCTACATCGGAAAAACTCACAATGAGGAATGAGCTGTTCAAAATAGGCATTCTGTATATATATAAAAAAGATTGTGGAAACATTCCTGGCTACAGGAGGCTAAAAAGACGTGACAATTAAGTGCAATTCTTCAGCCTTGACTAGATCTTATCAGAAATGAGTGAAACGGAAATGGTATAAAAGGAAATTTCTGGGTCAACAGACAAAATTGGAATATGAATGAGACTAATTTTTGAAAAGTACTGTATTAATGTGAATGTTGCTGAAATTATTCCGTGGTGACATAGGGCATATGTTTGTTCTTAGGAAATGCCCATTGAGGTATTCTAGGATAAAGGGCCCTGATTCATGTAATTTATAACTCTCACTCCCTCTCTCTCTCTCTCTCTCTCTCTCTCTCTCTCTCTCTCTCTCTCTCTCTCTCTCTCTCTCTCTCTCACACACACACACACACACACACATTTCTGAAGTGTATATGTGCAAACCATAAAGCAAAGGGAATAAATGTTAATTGTAGGTAAATTTGAACAAAGGATATATTTCCTTTTGTACATTTTTTGTAATTTAGAATTTGTTTCAAAAGGTGTATAAAACATTTTAGAGGCAGTTTCTATGAAAGCAGTCAGAACGTGCTAGTGTATGCCAAACACAAGTCTTCCTGGGGCAAAGGTGAGGAAGGAGGGCATGGCTGGGTCTCATCCGGTATGGCTACCGGACATACCCCAGACCCCGAGACTCCTTACATGAAGTTGCCAACTGACACCTGAAGCCACCATTTCCTGAGCTCCTTTATCCTAAAGACACTAAAAAAAAAATAGCAAAATTTTGCTCCTAAGGATATGAGCCCTAGGTGCTAAAGACATTTTGATTACACCAGGAAGTGTAGCAGTTCATTTATTCATCCATCCATCCATGCACCCAACCACTCACCCAGTAAATGCTCTGAATACCTACTTACTATGTGCTGAGCACTGTGGCAGGGGCTGGGAATGCAGCCCTGAGTACAGAAGAGATGTAGCTCCTGTATTAAGCAGGCCTTTGAGGGGTTAGGGGTGGAACTCAATGATAAGTGTATGCCCAATATGTGTGAGGCCCTGGATTCCACCCCAGCACCAAAAATGAAAGCCTGTGAGCTCACTGGGGGGATGGGGAGCGTATGTGTGCCAGCAAATAAATAGATCTATGAGGTGACCATGAAGTACACATAAAAGCCATGGCCTTTAATCAGAGACAGTTGTCCAAGCCCTGTGAATCTGATGTTCATTTGATTCCCTCCTGGGATCTTCTAGGCAATAGGAGAGGATACATAGTACTTGCCTCTGTTTCAGCTTAGTTCTCTGCCCTTGATCAGGATCAGAGAAGGGCCAATGAGCCATTCTATCAACATCTCTGGGCTGATGGTTCAGTGAGCTTTGGAAAACAACCTTTCTCCTGACTGCTGCCTGTGGGTAAATGTGGCAGCTATACCCATTATACCCATAATGCTTTTAAAAGATCCCTCTCCCCTGCATAGAAAAAAAATCCCACACTAATTACTCGTGTAGAAAGCTGGTAGAATACCAGCCACAAGAATTCCATGAATAGGATTCATGACTTGCTTCCAAATGACAGAATAATTACCTTTAGGGGACTGTTGTGGTTCCCCACCCCCCCACACCCCCCCCTCCCCGCAACACACACTCCACCCCCAGTCCCAGGTAAGATGCTGAATGCATTGCCCAATACACAGTAGCAATGTCTGGGGGAGGGTACCAAGTTGATAGCCTTAGGGAGAGAGTTAAAATCATTCATGTGTGCATGTGTGTGACTTGCATGTGACATGTGACTTGCATGTGTCCTTCCTCCCCTTGGGTCTTGGGTTTGAGATTGACCTTCACCTCTGGGTGGGGGTGGGGCCCGAGGGGGAAGGGGAAGCCCAGTGCAAAGAAGTTTCCAATTCAGATCCAACAAATGTTTACTGAGTCCCTACAAACTTCCAAGCCTTTTACTTTATACTTTGACACATTTTATATCATGTAATCTTTAACAACAACCCTTTAAGGTATCGTCTGCATGTTACAGATGAGAAAACAATCGCAAAGAGGTTCATTGATTTGCTCAAGTATATCATACAGCTTTTTTTTTTAACACACGCACATACTACATTGTCAGCTGAGGCCTGTCTGTGCTGATTGCTTATCTTACAGCATTTCTTGTCTTCTCTACTTTTGGAATGACTGCTTCACTTATACAAGCCCCCTTATTTCTTCTTCTTTTACAAACCCATAGGGGCTTTTCTTTTGATTACTGCATTTAATAGCACAAAAGTCACAAATACAAAGAAACTGGCAAAAGTGTTTGTCAATGAGATATCCCTGCCTCTTCTACTTTTCTGCTTTCACACCCATGTGCAGAATGGGCTACATTTTTTTAAAGAAACTTTTCTCCTTTTCCTCCCAAATGTGTTAACTGTTATGTGATTGGTCAATTGAAGCTGAAACACCCATGGAGAAAGATGTTTTACGGTTACAAGGGCACAACACCCCCCCCCAACCTCCCCCCTCCCCCCACACCTTCCCACACAACCTTTTGGAGGAATATAGATGTACCAGTGTCACGATTTGCCTGCTTCTGCCTTCCCCACCCAGAGCATTCCTGACATTTAATTTCCTTCAAGTGACTGCTTTGCCTAGAACTTCATCTCCCTCCCCTTCTATTTTCTCTTCCAATAGGAACCCTTTGGACACTGGATACTGTTCAGTCCTTACTCTGTCAGGCCCCTGGGCCTGGATCTTGATGCCAGTTGTAGTACAGGTGTCATCATCTTCCATTACAGGTAGGTCTGTGTGTAGCTTCAGTAGGCTTGTGTGTTCATTTCTTTCACTTTTTCGGACTCATGTTCCAGGACCTGTTTGTGATAGAACAGTAAATACCCTTCACTGTCCAGTACGTCCTTAATGCTGGCCTTGGTGATGACGGCATCGTCACACTTGAACCACTGGTCCTTGTGGTGCCGGATGAAGCTGGTGTAGTGGCCACTCTCCAAGGTTCCTTGGTGATTAACCACAGCAAACAAGGAATACTTATTCTCGTTGTTTCCACTATTGGTTGGCAGCTGCAACTGTCCATTCATTCTGCTCTCTTTACTCGAGGCCATAAACGGTGTCATATCCAGCTCCAGAGGAAAGGAAATGTATGTAGTGATCTTGCGCCTCTGTTTGGCTGAGTGTTCAAAGCGCTTGAAATGAAAACAGGCAACAACTGGTAGCTTCTTCATTGTGAGCTGTTTGGTAGACTCCTGGTAGCTTTGGCAACTACCACATTTGATTTTGGCACTGCTTCCTAGGTGCTCTGGCCTCGTAAACCTTCGCAAGCAGTCCGTGAGGGTAGTGATTCCTGGTATGTGGCTTTCTCCATTCACACTGCTCTCCCTCCCAGGACTCATGGGCCAGAAGGAGGCACAAGACCCAGGCAAGTCCAAGCTGATGTCCCAGCACGGGTCTATGGTGGTAGAGACACCGAGGCAGGCTTGACAGGTGACATCAGACTGCAGGCCACCTGTGAAGATTTGGTCTATGATACAGTTACAGTGGTTAGGGTTGTTGGCTGCCTTGCCAACATCATCACCTTTGCAGTGCCTGTGTAACACATCTAACGCTGCAATGAGGAACTCGTGGGCATCCTGTTGCCTGTACCCTGCTAAATGGCGGGCATGTATCCACACCAGGTGCAGTAACTTATAGGGAACGTGAGGAGACGGGTTTCCAGAATACAACTCCCGAAAGAGAGAAGACATCTCACAGACCAGACACAACTCCGGGCTGGGCATTTCGCAACGGTGCCTGTCGGAGAGGAAGAAATCTCTTAGGATGGGAGTGTGGGTCAAGGCTTGCACGATGCAGTTCATAAAGCACGTATTGCCGAGATTAATGAGTCCTCTTAAGCCGATGGTGAAGCTGGAGGCGATTCTCCGTCTCCGTGGGTTGTGCCCCAGCAGTTCTAACTCGGGTTTGGTTGTTTCCCAGGTTGGATACTTCTCACCGGGACCTGGCACTGGGCACTGCTGGTGAGAGACCTCGGTTTCGGAGGAGGCTTGTAATTTCAAGGCTTCTCCTTGCTCTTCTTTGGCAATTTGCTCAATATCTTTGTCATACACATAGTCCTTACACATGAAGCAGTAGATACCGCCGTAATAAAGGTCTACCGCTAAGTTGTGTTGTTTTGTCTCGGCGTGCTCGTGAATGTGTTTCTCTGTGAAGCAGCCAAAGAAGACACAGGAAAGGCAAGAGTGGAGTCTGTTCAAATGGGTGCCACACACATGGCAGATGCACGACTTTGCTTTGCTTTTCCTAGTCTCGGGAGTTCCACACCACACGAAGCATTGGTAGATGACCCGCAGCTCCTGTCTCCAATTCTCTCCCAGCTTAAAACTGTTCACGTGGGAACAACCTGGTGGCCCCAGCGCAAAATCCACATCCACGCATCCGCCCCCAGGGCCGCGTCGGGGCCGGGGCCGGGGCGGGGGCCGTGGCCTAGGCTGCGGCGGGGTACGAAGCCGGGTCTGGGGCCGGGGCCGGGGTCGGCGACGCGGGGCACGGCTGCGGCGCGGAGAGGGATCGGGGGGCCGCGGGGGATCGGAGGGAAGGGTGGGGGGAGGAACCTCGTCACTGGTGCCCACACCACCGCCGCTCCGCTCTGGGGTCTCATCCTCCAGCTCCTGCTTCGGCTCCCCCTTTGGCGGCTCCTGCTCCGCCTCGGGTTCGGGCTCGAGCTGGAGCTCAGCCCGGTGGCCCGGACTCTCCGCCGTCTCCACCTTCCCGGCAGCGTCCACCTTCCCCGCTGTGGTCTCCACCTTCTCGGTGGCGTCCACCTTCCCCGCCGCCGCCTCCACCTTCCCGGCCGTCTCTACCTTCTCCTCTACCTTCGCCTCCGCCTCCACCTTCCTCTCCGCCTTCTCCGCCGTCTCTGCCGTCTCCGCCTCCTCTCCCTCCTCCGCCTCCACTGGCAGCGGCTCCTCCCCCTGCTCGCCCAGCTCCAACAGCCACTGGGCGTGGCGGCGCGGGGGCCACGCAGACCTCGGGCGTCCCCCGCCCGGCCGGAGGGAGCGCGGAGACTAAGGCTTGCTGGACCCAAAAGGGACTTTCACTGAAGGAGGAGGCGGCAGCGGAAGCAGGCGACGCCCCCGGGAATCCTCCCGCCGAAGCCCCCTAGTGGAGGCCGCTTCTGCAGCCAGGCCCCGTTTCCTTTAATTCAATATTTCCCAAACTTGCTTGTTCACGACAATCACGTGGGGAGCCGGTTAAAATTACAGATTCCTCGGCTCCACCCGTTCGGCCTTACTGAATCACACTCGGGAAGGGAGGTGCTCCGGAACCTGGATCTCTTTAACTGGAGCCCAAGAGACTGCTTAGGATCAGGCAAGTTTAGGAAACACAGCTCTAATTCATTGAGGCTGGCGGGAAGGGGGGCGGGGACCGCGCAGTCTCTTTAAGGCGCTTCCAGTGCTCAGCTCCAATCGCTGCTCTGACCCCCTTCGTGTCTCCACCCCTCTCCTCGTCCTTCCCTCGTCCAGCCTGGCTTCCCTTAGCGCTGTGGGGCCGGGGGCCAAATGGTTACCAAGGCCAGAAACGTTTCTGAAGCTGCGAAATGAACCCTCACTTGTGGGATCCCGGGGAGCGCAGGCAGACGCCCTGTGTCAGTATCACTCCTGCAGCTGAGCCTGCTCCACAGCCTGTGCCAGGCTTCCCCCCCACACCTGCCCTCCCCACGAGGGATGAAAGCTCCAGCTTCTCCCGAGGGGCAGACCCGCGCCCTACATCTGGACGGGAAGTGCTCCTAAGGCAGCTGAGCCCCAAGTGGAATGTCTGTGGCGCATCTTCTCAGCTGCTCCGTCTGCTCTGGGCCGGCCTCTTGCCTCCTCAGGCTCCCAGGACCATGGTGGGATTGAGGGTTTGGCAGTCAGCCTCCTGGCTCAGCAGCCCCAGGGCAAAACCCAGCTCTCCTCTATCTCCAAGGCCAACGGGAGGAGAGGAGCAAGCCACTTTGAGGTTATCTCGATGGTTGAAACCTCTCCCCCAGGCTGAGAGAAGAACACAGAGACCCTTAAGCCCTACAAGTCTCCTAATGGGGCGCGGGGTGGGGGGGGGAGCAGCTGGGATATCTGTCTTGTGGAGCTGCCACAGAGAAAAGGGGTTAAGTGCCTATCTGGAGAGTTTCTTGGAACTCCTGTGCTGAGAGAGTTCTTGGAGAAATGAACAAGCAGCTCAGATCGTGAAAATGGTTGTGGGAAGCAGCTGCAAGCTGTGGGTCCTGAGGATCAGAACCCAGTGTGGGGATTGCAACTCCTGGAGCAAAAGGAAGTGTTCTGAGCCGCTGGTTCCTCAGTCCTGGTGGCATTCGGCTGGGGCCAGTGCACACTGGCTGGTTTATTAGGGCCGTGTTTTCTGTAAAGCAAACCCAAGTTCACTTTGGATGTCACCCTTCAGTGGGCAACCTACAGGGAGGGGGTGGGGCAGGCCACCTGGGGTTAGCAGCAGATGAAAATCAGGCATCTTTCAGCCCTTAAGGAAGCTACCTGGTCTCTTGTTAGTTTAGCGCTGCCCTCCAACCAAAGTCAACTCTGTCTTCACTTCCTCTGTGGTAGGCACTTCGAATAACTGCAACTAGCAGATCAATGTGATGTTGGCTGCTGTTAAAAAGCAACTCTGCTCATAGACTATAGGAAAGTACTCTTGTGTGTGTTGAGGGGGGGGTGTCAAGGGGCTTCAACTCTGCCTGGACGCTGTTCCTGAGCTCTTCTGCTCAAGGCTACCACCCTACCCTTGATCCAAGCCCCACTTCCCAGCCTCCTGAGTAGCTAGGATTTTGGGTATGAGCCACTGTGCCCGTGCCTGGCTTCAGGGGAGTACTCGTATCCTTAGCCTTTTACAGGCTGACATCCAAGAGGCCTAAAGACCTCTGTATTTGGGCGTGTATCATCGAATAATAGGCATCTTATCCAGGCATTAGTAGCTCTCTCCTTTAACCTTTTCCTAGCCATGGCAGGAAAAGTCAACATATGCTTACCTCAAAATAACTGGCAAAAAGCTGGAGGAAGAGGTGTGGCTCAAAACGCTGAGTCCCAGCCCTGAATGAAAAAAAAAAAAAGATCTTGAGGCTACGAGCTCAAGCCTCAGTACCAACAATAGAGACAGAGACAGAGAGATTAGCTGTGTTACACTGAAGTTGTCTGACTAACTTCTTCAAGTAGCCCACACCTGCTTTATGCCCAGGCTAATAACGTGTTCTAGATGTAGAGGGCTCTGCCGCCATTCACTCAGCATATGTTTATTGGGAATCCCCACCCTCAGCCAGGAATTGTACTAGGAGTTGTGGACAAAGCACTAAAGCAGCGGCTTTACCCCTCGGCCAGAATCAGGACTGGCTTTTCCAAAAGGAACATATCACTAAGCAAGTGTCTCCATCACTAAAGGAGAGGGGCATTGCACACGCGCAAGCATATACGCACGCGCACGTACGCACATAATTATATACACCAGAAACAATTTAGCATTTGATTTTTTAAAATGTAGTCCCCGTAGGAAAAAAAAAATCACAGCTTAGTTGTTACTTTCTTACATTCATTTCTTCACTATGTTGCTTTTTTTTGGAATCCCATGTGCAGGGTGTCACCATATACATATACATATATATATATATACAATATATATATTTTTGTGGGGGAGTTATGGGGCTCCAGCTCGGCCTGGGCGCTGTTCCTGAGCTCTTCAGCTCAAGGCTACCACCCTACCCTTGAGCCAAGTCCCACTTCCCATTTTCTGGAGGTTAAATGGAGATAAGAGTCTCAGGTCCTTTTGTGCCCAGGCTGGCTTTGAACCTTGATCCTCAGATCTTAGCCTACTGAGTAGCTAGGATTATAGGCCTGAGCCACCGCTCCCGGCTTGTCACCACATTTTTTTAGATGCTTTGTGCTCATGTGAGACTCCATGTGGTCCCTGGGAAAATGTCACCATTCTTGGCTCACAAAGATCTGACAAATCCTGGCAGCAAGGTGCTAGTAGCTCACGACTATAATCCTAGCTACTCAGGAGGCTGAGATGTGAAGAACTCAGCCTGAAGTTAGCTGGGGCAGAAGAATCCATGAGAGTTATCTCCAACTAATTAGCAAAATACCTGAAAGTGGGGCCGGGAGTTTGGCCTAGTGGTAGAGTGCTTGCCTAGCATGCACGAAGACTCTGGTTCAATTCCTTAGTACCATATACATAGAAAAAGGCGGAAGTGGTGCTGTGGCTCAAGTGGTAGAGCACTAGCATTGAGAAAGCCTAAGGACAGTGCTCAGGTCTTGAGTTCAAATGCCAGGACAGACAAAAAAAATCTGAATATGGAGATACAGCTTGAGTGTTAAAATACCAGCCTTGAGCAAACAAGTCAATTGGAAACATGAAGGCCTGAGTTCAAGTTCCACAAAACAGCTCCTGAAAATCTGTGTGCCTAGGTGCCAAAAATAGCTCTGACCACAAGTGGCAAAAGAGCAAATGACAATGTGTGTGTGTGTGTGTGTGTGTGTGTGTGTGTGGTCTATCATAAGGCTCTATGTGTTATTTAATTTTTTTCTTCTGCACGAGTTATCATACCAATCAGTGCTAGGATATGACGAGTCAAAATATTCTTTATATAGTCCAAAAATCATTTATGCTAGTACTGGGGCTTGAACACTCATGGCTGATACTATCATTGAGCTGGCCCTCCACCCTGGCCCTTTGCTGCTTAATTGGAGATAAGTGTCTCATGAACTTTCTTGCCTATGTTGGCTTCAAACTGTGATCCTCAGATCTCAGCCTCCTGTGTAGCTATGATTATAGGCATGAATCATCAAATCCCAGCCTATAGTTGAAAATTTTAATAAGAAACTGTTTACATAAAGATCTGTTGAAGACAGACAAAGCTGTATAGCATTTCTGAGAGGAGTGTGTGTGTGTGTGTGTGTGTGTGTGTTCACCAAATATTGCTTATTGCTACAATGAGACAAAATTAAGAATAAATCCCATCCTAGTTTTTGTTATGTTAAATATTACCCACAGAAAAACTCCTTTTCATTAATTGGGAATGGACATTTAGCATTAGAGCTCAAGTGGGTGAATCCTTTTGGAGAGATTTTGAGGGGAAATTACACCATGATTTCGGTTCAAAATTATTTTTTCATGATTAATAAGCTGTCAACTCCATTGGACTTTTCTTCCATTTTTTTATTGGAAGCAAACAATTGCAAACAATCTTGAGGTGTGAAAGGATTTGATCCACATTCGTTTGTTAGAGCAATTTGTTTGTCTGCCATCCACAGCAGTGTTTGGAATTGGCTCTCTGGCCCCCTGGGGCTTTTCTCCCTGTAGGACAGGGCTTCCAGGTAAGATTCAGGATGGGTAAAAGGTAAGCTTTTCTTTTGCAAGTGCAAAAAAGAAAAGGAAAACAGGAACATGTAAGGGGGTGATGAGAGAACCAGCTTGACTTCTCCACCACAAGAAAATTCTTGGGCTAGTCAATTTTAAAAGACTGCATATGAAGTGTGCAGATGTAGAAATTGGTTCCCATACATCTCCTGTACCCTCCAGGAATGCATATTTTACTTTGAAGGTTTGGTGTCTATATTTATTATTATAAAAGTAATATATGATAAGTAAATAGGATAGTTCATTAAATTGTTATGATGCTAATGGGTACGAATGGTTATCTCATGGTTTCTAATTTTACTCTCCTCAAGAAATACTAGTGAGATCAAAGCATCTCTTCAGTGCCTATTGACTGTTTATCTTCCTTGGAAAAAGGTCTATTAAATCCTTTCTCTAGATTTTTTTGCTTGAAATCAGTTCCTGGGCACTGCCCTTGGGCTTTCTAAAGTCTAGAGCTCTACTACTGGAGCCACAGCACCACTTCTGGTTTTTCCATGTATTTGGTACTCAGGAATGGAACCCAGATCTTCGTGCATGCCAAGGCAAGCACTCTACCACTAGGCTACATTCCTGGCTTCTAGATGTGTGTGTGTGTGTGTGTGTGTGTGTGTGTGTGTGTGTGTGTGTGTATCATGTGTGTATGAATTCAGCCTGTACCCTGTCCCTGAGCTCTTCAGCTCAAGGCTAACCCCCTAACCTTGAGCCATGCCCCACTTCCCATTTTCTAGAAGTTAATTGGAGATAAGAGTCTCAGGTCTTTTTGTGTCCATTTTCTAGAGGTTAATTGGAGATAAGAGTCTCAGGTCCTTTTGTGCCCAGGGTGGCTTTGAACCTTGATCCTCAGATCTCAGCCTCCTGAGTAGCTAGGATTACAGCCGTGGCCACCGGGACCTGGCTTAGATTTTTTTAAGTAATAACTCTAATATTTGTGGAGGTTTTGTTTTTAAAGGAAAGACCTAGAAGAAGGCATGACATGAAAAATGAAAGTCCCCTCTTCCTCATCAATCACAACCAGATTTATTCCCCTGAAAATTTTTAGAAGTTTGCCATGCAAATACATACATCTATCCTTTTTATGAAATGGAAATGACACTGCAGCTTACAGAACTTCTTTCCAAATTTCTCTCCTCATCTAATGAAATGCCAATAAAATTTGTAATGAGGGCGTTTTTTTGTGGGGGGAGGAGACTACAAAGCAATCTTTAAATAATATAAACTAAAATTCATTTTTTTCCATTCCTGGATATGAGAATTTAGTGTTGATACCTGAGTAGCCATCTTATAACCAATCACAGCACAGAAATAGCAAAAATCTCTGTGTGTGTGTGTGTGTGTGTGTGTGTGTGTGTGTGTGTGTGTGTGTACACTTTAACTTAGCTTCTTTCACTCAAGGCTGGTGTACTACCACTTGAGCCATAGCTCCACTTCTAATGATTTGGTGGTTAAATGGATATAATAGTCCCACAGACTTCTCTCTGAGCTGAATTCAAAGCAAGATCCTCAGATCTCAGCCTCCTGAGCAGCTAAGATTACAAGCATGAACCTCAGGGACTGGCTGGACTTATTCTTTTTTTTTGCCAGTTCTGGGCCTTGAACTCAGGGCATGGGCACTGTCCTTCAGCTTTCTCAAAGCTAGCCCTCTACCACTTGAGCTACAGCACCACTTCTGGATTTTTCTCTGTAAGTAGTACAGAGGAATTGAACCCAGGGCTTTGTGCATGCTAGGCAAGCATTCTACCACTAGGACACATTCCCAACATTTGACCTATTCTTCCATGAGGAAATGCATTGTATTTTATCAACTCAATAAAGGTACATCTCTTTTTTTTTGCCAGTTCTTAGGCTTGAACTCAGAGCCTCAGCACTATCCCTGAGCCTCTCTGTACTCAAGGATACTGCTCTACCACTTGAATCACAGCACCACTTCTGGCACTACTTTTGTGGTACTGAGGAATCAAACCCAGGGCTTCATGCATGCTAAGCAAGCACTCTAAAGGTTTCAACATTGCTGAGAAATTTGAACAATAGTTTATGATTATGTTTAGCAACTGGTTTTTCCTTTCTTGGTGATATAAAGTATTTTATTTTTAACCTTAATTTTTTTTCTTTTTTAAATTGTAATTAATAGAAGGGTTACAGTTATATTCGCCGGATAGAAGGTGCATTACTTCACATACATTCATACCCCTTCTCATGTTTTGGTACAAAGTATTTTAGGATCAAATGTTTTCCTTTTAAAATATTTTTTTACTGGGGGGAGGGAAATGGGTACCAAGACATGTGAAAGGGTATCAATGTATGTGAATTAATGCACCTTCTATCTGGCAAATATCATGTTACCCTTTTACTAATTACAATAAAAAAAGGAAAAAAATAAAATAAAATATTTTTTACTTGTATACCACTTATGTATAGCTGAGTACAATTCCTAAGTGATATTAGTGAAATCTCAGGACCTTATTGCGCTGACCTTTCAAATCCTACTAATCTCTTAGACCTTGCTTCTTATCAACTTGGCCTTGCCTAAAACAGAATAGACACTGCTGGTCCTTGAATAAAGTAAGCTGATTCCTGCTTCTTGGCCCAGGCTTTTAATTGAGTTCTTTCTTTTTCTTTCTTTCTTTGCTCTTTCTTTCTTTGCTTGCTTGCTTGCTTTCTTTCTTTCTTTCTTTCTTTCTTTCTTTCTTTCTTTCTTTCCTTCCTTCCTTCCTTCCTTCTTACTTTTTTCCAGTCCTGGGGCTTGAACTCAGGCTCTGGGCATGTCCTTGGATAGTTTTTGCTCTAGGCTAGAGTTCTGCCACTTGAGTCACTGGCTTTTTCTGTGTATGTAGTATCAAGGCATCAAACCCAGGGCTTCTTGTATGCTGCCACTAGGCAATGCTCCTGGCCCCTCATTTTCTTTTTATGTGTGTGCCGGGATTGGGACTTGACCTCATGACCTAGATGCTGTCCTTAGCTTTTTCTGCACAAGATTAGTGCCCTGCCATTTGAGCCATAGCTGTAATTTAGTTAACCAGAGATAAGTCTCATGGGCATTTCTGGTTGGGCCAGTTTCAATGTACAATCCTCAATTCTTAGCCTCCTGAATACCTAGGATTTACAGGTGTGAGTTAGTGGTGTCTAGCTCAGGTCCTTATTGTTTCTTCTGCTAGGAAAACTGTTCCCTTCAAATCATGTGGCTTTCTCTCTCACTTGCTTCAGCTCTCTGCTCTTTAACTGTCACTTTATCTTAGAGTTCTTCCTTGATCACTATATGAAACAACTTTTTTTTTGGTGCCATTACTGGAGTTTGAATTCAAAACTGTTTTTTTTCCTCCCAACAGGCTCTCTACCACTTGTGTCCTATCTTCACTTCTGACTTTATGCTGGTTAATTGGAGGTAAGAGTATCACGGATTTTTCTGTCCCAGATGCCTTCAAACCACAACCCTCAGATCTCAGCCTCCTGTACAGCTCGGATTACAGGCATGAGCCCCCAGCCAGGCATCTACTATATTTTTCTTTTTATAACACCATCAATACATGTTGTATTAAATAAGCTTCATATGAATATATTAAATACCATTCACTCATAATTAATCTAAACTTCATGAGAAGAAAATATTTATTATTTTATTCCTAATGCCTTAGTTGAGATCTATTGCATATTTTAATATTTGTGAAGCAAAACAGGAATGTTTTTCACCATAAGTGAAACCCAGCTTATTTTCTTGTCTATTGCCCATTTTGTATTGCCTTTTTTGGTGAACTTCCTAAAGACATCCTGTGCTTAGTGTTCTTGTGGGTTTATTAATGCTCATAATAAATAACACTATAGATGGCACTTTAAGTATGCTGAGTTGTTTTATTTAACTTGCTACAGTTTTAAGAAGTGAATGCTGTTATCATTTCCTTGGTACAAGTGGTATAAGTGAGACACAGAGAGAATAAGCCCAATGCAAGGGGTGATACTGGTCAAGATACCCCTTACTCACAAACTGATATTTTTGAAACCCCTTTATACAATAATTTAGAGATAATACAAAAATAATAAAAAGAAACGACACCAGAGGTTGTGTGGCAATTGACAGATCTGAGATTCAGATTCAGTAGTTGGAATCCAGAATTTAGACTCCTCTAATTACTAAGCTATTAACCCTTTATGAGATTCTAATATGTACATATTTCCTCATTTGTTTCTGACTTTATATTTTACCATACGATGTTTAAGATGTTTTATGTGTCCTTGTGGATTCTGGATTCCAGTACCTTATTTGTGAAGAAGTTCTCTTTTTTGTTGTTGTTGATGTTCTAATTTGTTGGGAGCCAGAGTGGGATCAAACTGTACCTTGATTTGCATCAGACAATGGCTTTATTGTCTTATTGTTTTCTGGCCTTATTCTGTTTAAATGACCTGAAAGTTCCTTGGGTCTCAAGAAGGGAGGAAGGGGAGTGGAAAATAAACGGGGCAGTCTTTACCTGGACTGCGGACATCCCGGACCCGGTGTGTCTGTCTCTCTTCTATTTCTTCCTAGTCCTTCCCCCCTATTTCAGGAACCCCAATCTGCGAACCCTGGTTTGCGGCCGGCTGGCCCCTGCACTAATTGTAGAATTGTAAAGCAAGAGCCAAAGGCCTGAAACCAAAAACAAAACAAAAAAAAAGCTGGATGATTTTGAGCAAACCCTGACTGACTTATGGAACTGTAACCTCTTTATATAACTATTTAATAATAACATTTAAAAAAAGTATAAAGACCAGAAGGCCTTCTTCTTGGTGACCAAGAAAGAAAAAACAGACAGAGGATGAAGAGGACACACAGAGTGGCCATCACTTGGAACCAGTCGAATAAATTATAATGGAGCCATAAAATGGAGTCTTGTGGAATGACATAGATTTTTTTTTGCCAGTTCATTCTGGGGCTTGAACTCGGAGCCTGGGCACTGCCCTTGAACACATTTGCTTAAGACTAGTGCTCTGCCACTTGGGCCACTGCACCATTTCTGGCTTTTTCTATTGTATGTGGTACAGAGGAATCGAAACCAGGGTTTCATGCATGCCAGACAAGCACTCTACCATTAGGCAACACAGCCCCGACATAGATTTTTTTTTAATGTAATGATTAGGAGTTAAAATGTTTTCAACCAGGTGCGGTGCAGTGGCTCATGCCTGTAATCCTACCTACTCAGGAGGCTGAGATCTGAGGATTTCGATTCAAAACCAGGCATTAAAGTCCTTGAGACTCTTATCTCCAATGAACCACTAGAAAACCTGAAGTGGCACTGTGGCTCAAGAGGTAGGGCGGTAACTTTGAGCTGAAGCGTTCAGGAACAGTGCCCAGGCCCTTTCAAACATTGTCAATATCCTTGATTTCATCCCCAGGATGAAATTGCCTCCAGTTGAGAAGCACTAATAAAGACAATGACATTAAATGAATGATGAGGTGAAATGATGATGGGAAACTATTCCACCCCTGCCCCCACTGATCAATTTTAGCATCACTAAGAATAGTATAGATCACATTATGACATGGTACTGTAGGGCACATAAGGGAACACCTGTGATGTTTTGATGCCAGAATTAAGAGCTGATGCTAAATTTAATCAAGTATGTAGTGCTAACTCTCAAATTGTGGTGAGTATAGAAAATAGAACAAATTCAATGTCATCACTGTGAAACAATCAGCCAAATACACAATGTGAGAATTTTTTTTAATACAAAACAAAGATCTGATTTCTTCAATAATAAGTGCCATTTAAAGGAGAATGTATTTGTTTTTTCTTCTCTTTGGCCAAATACCTGACAAAAGCAAGGAAGGAAGGATTTATTTTATTTATTTTGGCTCATGGTTTTAGAAAGTTCAGACCAGAGTCGATTGGCCCTGGGCTCCTGGGCTTTTGCCCAACATAGCAGTGGAAGAATGAGGCCGAAGAGGTGTTTAACCTCATTTGTGGCAGGATGCAAGCAAAAAGAACAATACAGGGCAGGGAGTGTGGCCAAGTGGCAGAGTGCTTACCTAGCAGGCACAAAGCCCTGAGTTCCATTCCCTGGTAGCACATATACAGAAAAATTGGAAGTGGTGCTGTGGCTCAAGTGGTAGAGCAATAGCCTTGAAAAAGTTCAAGGACAGTGCACAGGTCATGAGTTCAAGCTCCAGGACAGGCAAGAAAATGTACAATACAGGAGGGGCCAAAATATAGCCCCCAGGGACCAGTCCCAGTAACTTAAATTCTTCCTACTAAGCCCCACTTCCTTCCTTCTTTCCTTCCTTCCTTCCTTCCTTCCTTCCTTCCTTCCTTCCTTCCTTCCTTCCTCCCTCCCTCCCTCCCTCCCTCCCTCCCTCCCTCCCTCCCTCCCTCCCTCCCTCCCTCCCTCCCTCCTCTCTCTCTCTCTCTCTCTCTCTCTCTCTCTCTCTCTCTCTCTCTCTCTCTCTCTCTCTCTCTCCCTTTCTTCTTCTAGGCCTGGACATTGTCCCTGAGCTCTTCAGCTCAATGCTACAGCCCTACCCCTGGAGCCACAGTGCCACTTCCAGTTTTCTAGTGGTGAATTGGAGATAAGAGTCTCAAGGACTTTAGTGCCCGGGCTGGCTTTGAACCACAATCCTCAAATATCAGCCTCCTGAGTAGCTAGTATTACAGGCATGAGGCACCACACCCTGTGACCACCTCCTACCTTTCACCATCTCCCAAAACTATCATCATGGGACTCCATTCAAGGATTAATACATTCATTAGTTCTCTGAAAAGCCCATTCCAGACACACTCGGAGGTGCATTCTATTCATCTCCTAAGCAATTTTTTTGTATGTGCTGGAGCTTGAACTCTGGGCCTGGACACTGTCCCTGAGCTCTTCATCTCAAGGCTATCCATCTACCACTTGAGCCACAGCACCACTTCTGGATTTCTGTTGATTAATTGCAGATAAGAGTCTCACAGACTTTAGTGCCCTGGTTGGTTTTGAAACGTGATTCTCAGATCTCAGCCTCCTGAGTAGCTAGGAATATATGTGTGAGTCTTTAGCCCCCAGGTGGAATCTCTTAATCTCACCAAGCTGAGAATCAAAATTAACTATCACAAGGGAATGAAGAAAAGAAAGGGATTAGTGTGTCTGTCTTTTGAAGGACATAATAGCAAAATTATAACATTACATTGAGTTTAGATATGATTTTGAGGAAAAAAAGTCAGCATTAAAAACACTTCCAGGGGGCCAGGAGTTTGGCCTAGTGGTAGCGTGCTTGCCTAGCATGCACAAAGACCCAGGTTCGATTCCTTGGTACCACATACGTAGAAAAAAAGCTGGAAGTGGTGCTGAAGCTCAAGTGGTAGAGCTCTATCTAGCCTTGAGAAAAGTCCAAGGACAGGCTCAGGCCCTGAGCTCAAGCCCAGCACTGGCAAAAAAAAAAAAAATAAAAAAATAAAAACACTTCCAGGGACGGGAGTTTGACCTAGTGGTAGAGTGCTTGCCTAGCATGCACGAAGACCCAGGTTCGATTCCGCGGTACCACATACATAAAAAAGCCAGAAGTGGTGCTGTGGCTCAAGGGGCAGAGCTCTAGCCTTGAGAAAACCTGAGGACAATGCTCAGGCCCTGAGATCAAGCCCCAGGACTAGCAATAAATAAATAATTTAAAAACACTTCCAGGCCAGGAGTGTGGCCTAATGGTAGAGTGCTTGCCTGGCTTGTATTAAGCCCTGGTTTTAATTCCTCAGTACGACAAACAAAGCCAGAAATGGTGCTGTGGCTCAAGTGGCAGAGTGCTGGCAAACAAACAAACACTTCCTCAGCTGGACTCCAGCAGCTCATGCCTGTAATCCTACTACTGCAATTAATCAGCAAATTGTCATAAGTGGAGGTGTGGTTCAAGTGGTAGAGTGCTAATCTTTGAGCAGGAAAAGCTGTGTTCTTGCAAGCCCCCAAGTTCAAGCCCTAGTACTGGCATACACAGAAACACACACACACACACACACACACACACACACACACACACACACACACACCCTAGTTTCTAATCTGAGCATAATGGTGTACACCTGTAATCCTAATATTCAGGAGGCCGAAGCAAAAAGATCAAATATACAGAGCGCTGGAGCTAAATAATAAGTTCAAGACCATCTGTGGTAACATTGGGAAACTTCGACTCAAAAGCAATCAAATGAAAAAATAAAAACCCATAGTGATAAAATAAAAAATGAATATGAATTAGTATTTAATTATAGTAAAATTTGTTAGCAAAGTTGTGACAATGATATTGTGATTATATAAACAGCATTTTTCTGTTACAAATGCATAATCACATTGAATGAGATGATACATGTCAGACTTGAATTTAAAAGATTCAAACAAATCTTGGAGTGTGGAGGATAAATAAAACAAGATTGACAAAATATTAAAAATTATTGTAGTTAGCAAAAGCAGATTCATTGTATTAATCTACTTTTGTATATATTTAGCTTTTTCATACTAATTTAAAGAAAAACCATTATAAGTGGTTCTAGCGGCTCCCACCTGTATTCCTAACTACTCAGGAGGTTGAGATCTAATAATCAAGGTTCAAAACTAGCCCAGGCAGAAAAGTCCAGAACACTCTTGAATTAATCACCAAAAAAAGTAGAGCTATGGCTCAAATTATAGAATACTAGCCTTGAGCACAAAAGTTCAGGGATAGCACCTAGGCCTTGAGTTCAAGCTATAGGATGAGTACACACACACACACACACACACACACACACACACACACACACACACACACAGAGATTTGGAAACCAAAGGACAGGGCTGGGAATGTAATTTAGGAGTAGAGTGCTTGCCTCGCATGCATCAGGTCCTGGGTTTGATTCCTCAGTACCACATACATAGAAAAATCCAAAAGTGGAGCTGTGACTTTGAAGCCGGGTAGACTAGGGAAAATGAGGAATGGTCAGTTTACAGCAATTAGAGGAGATATTCCTTCATATACTTCCCTTAAGATTAATGGAACAAAAGTCATTTTAGAGGAAATGAAGCAGGAAAATTTAAGGAAACTGAGGGCTGGGAAAGGCAACTCAGAAATACCGTATTTAGAAACAGAGAAGTGCTATCTTTGCTTCAAAGAGAAAACTGAGGGATGCATTTCTCACCCAACTTAACAGCTAGCTGACAGAATGCATGCCTTCCTGTGAAAACTTAAGCCACCTGCCCAAAATGCAGATGACAGAGTGTCTCCTTTTCTCAAGCATAAGCTTCGTTTTATGGCAGGATGCATTCTTACCTGGAAACTCAAAAGGTAACACTAGGTGTAATTAGAGCAAAGACAAAGCACCTATCTTTACATAACAATGAAACCAGATCCCCTCTCTTTACCATATAACTACCCCAACAGACCAACGAGCTAAGTGTGTCTCTCTCCATTGTGTCTATCTGGGCTGTCACCTCCTCTTCTTCTCCTCCTTTGTTTCTCTTTGTCTCTGTCTTTGTGCCTCTCCTTGTCCCTCTGTGTCTCCCACACTCTGTCAGAGTATACCCCTGCCCTTCTCTTTGCTTTTTGTCTATTTGTCTGATTGCCTGTTTATTTACTCAATAAACCTCTGCCAAGTTTTCTTACAATTGTGACCTGTCCAGAAATTCTTATTTCACGATCAAAGTCAAGGAACTTAAGTGAAGAGTTCCTATGATTAAAGGGAAGCTTCACAAAACCTCACTTCTGTCTCGTGACATCTTCAGTGGTAGAGCACTAGCCTTAAGCAAAAGAAGCTCAGGGACAGTGCCCAGGCTCAGAACCCAAGCACCAAGACTGGGAAATAAAAAGACAGTCACATAAAGTAGTCAAATAGCTAAAACAAAAATCAGGGCTAGAGATGTGGCTCAGTAGTACAAGCCCCTATCTGCCTAGCAAGAATTAGGCCCAAAGTTCAACAATAGTGCATATGAGTGCAATAAATATGACCACAAAACTACAAGAACCAGGGACCCTAGGTCCATGTGGAATTCATATTTTTTTTCTGAATCCTGCTATATATCATGGGGTTCATGGTGGGCCAAGAAGGAAAAAGAGAATTATTTTCTTGAGGTTCACACCGCACTGACAATAGTGCCCACTGGAATTCTGCATTATTAAACACTTTGACTCCTGGCTCATTGTCTTCTAGTCCTTTCTCTTTTGTTATCAATTCTGGTGACTTCAAACTCAAGAAGATAAACAAAACAGAGGGAGAATTTCTAACCAGTGACCAGAAATAAGAGAATATGCTTAAGAGAAGGAGAGAGGCAATTTCTATCCGTTCTTCAGCATGAATGCAACACATGAGTTTCTTTTATTTTTCAAAGGGCTACTTTTAAAGAGTATGTGACTCTCCATAATGGTGATTCAGGGGAAAGTAGTCAAGCAGTAAACTATCAAATAATTGTTCTACAAGAGGTAATACACACACACACACACACACACACACACACACACACACACACACACCACACCACACCACACACCATAAGGCAAAACACAGGGAAAGGATGCCGTAAGTCAGACTGCGTTATCAAAAACAAAAACATGGTGGGGGGACAGGAGTTTGGCCTACTGGTAGAGTGCTTCCCTATCATGCACAAAAACCTAGGTTCAACACCTCAGTAAAACACACATAGAAAAACCCAGAAATAGTGCTGTGGCTTAAGTAGTAGAGTTCTAGCCTTGAAAAAGCCCAAGGACAGTGCAAGCCCCAGGATTGGCAAAGATAAAAAAAAAAAAACACAAGGCCGAGAGTGTGGCCTGGTGGTAAGAGTGCTTGCCTAGCATGCACAAAGCCTAGGTCCGATTCCTCTATACCTCATATACAGAAAAATCCAGCAGTGGTGCTGTGGCTCAAGTGGTAGAGTGCTAACCTTGAGAAAGCTCAAGGACAGTGCCCAGGACCTGAGTTCAAGCCACAGGAGTGGTAAAAAAAATAAAAAGCCTCTATAGGCACCAGGCATCAGTGGCTCATGCTGAGACTGAGATTGGAGGGCTGAAGTTCATAGCCAGGCTAGACAGGGAAGTCAGACTTCTTTCTCTATTACAGCAAAAAAAGCCAAAAGTGGAGCTGTGGCTAAAGTGGTAGAGCAGCAGCCATGATAGAAAAAGCTGAAGGATATACCCAGCCCTTAAGTTCAAACTCCAGTACCAGAACAAAATGTAAAAAGAAAAGAAAAAGGCTCCACAGACAGCTAGTATTTGCATGTGACCAGAAAAATAATGTAAGAATTTGTAGGCATACAAGAAGCCTGTTCAGCGGAGGGGAAAGCAAGTGCAAGTCCCTGAGGCTAGGAGAGAACTCTGTGAGTATATTCCAAGAAATTATAGGTAGGGCAATATTGCCAGGGGAAGGGAAATGAAGAAATCTGAGGCCATAAACTAGATCCAGATCACAGAGTGCCTGACAGACTGTGACAAGTAATTGAGTAATTATATTGCTGGCATTGGGAGACAATGGGACAATCTAGAAGTGACATGCCCGGTAGGCATATTTTTTCCCCTGCAGGCATAGAGGAGGTGCAGGCTGGCCAGATTATCTTGTTGAAGGCTGTAGATGGCTAGCTCCCAAGAAACAATTGTAATCATTTACAAGAAGGACTGGCTTTTAAGCAGAATGGGGAGAAATCTAACAGTTCTTCTTGAGCTACAGTGGATAGAGATGAGATACACAACAAAGGCAGAGAAACAGGTCACTGGGCTAGAAAGATCTGGATTCGGATCAGTATTTGAGAACCTTCTCAAAGGCTGTTTGTCTGTCTCAGGGTAAAGTCAATGCCTATCAGACAAGGATTCTCACTCCTTTTCTCCAATTCAGTTCTCAGATCTAGAGTTCACCTTGGTTCCTCACAGCTTAGGACAGCTCCTGACCAACTTCCATCTCTTCTTGTAAATCAAAAGCAGCCCCAATCTATTCAAGAATACCACCACATCTCAGACCAAGAATCAAGCCTCGCCCCCAAAAGATACTCTACACTTCCCCACACAGAAAAATTTGGATCAATAACCACTACTTACTTTCAACCATAGGAGCTCTAAAATGTGGCATGCTCATAACATCGATATTTCTGGTGGTTTTAGCCCTTCCTAACACTTTCACTAATAAGGCATGGGAAAAGAGAAGTCTAAACTATAATTTTTGTATTAACTGTTAAGGTGCTATATTAGGTATTGTTAATTGAGTATAGAGATGACCTGGACTTGGTCTTATGTAATCAAACTACACACAAGCTTAGGAAATTAATTAACTGGACTCTCAAGAAGTGAAGCTGAAACCCAGGTACCTGGGCTCATACCTATAATTCTAGCTACTCAGAAGATTTGAGATCTGATGATCAGTGGCTCAAAGCTAGCTTAGGCAGAGAAGTCCAAGAGATTCTTATCTCTAATTAACCAGCAAAAAGCTGGAAGTGAGCTGGATGCTGCTGACCCAGGCCTATAGTCCTAGTTACCCAGGAGGCTGGGATTTGTGAATCAAGATTCCAAGCCAGTCTGGGAAGAAAAATACATGGACTCTTATCTTCAATTAACCAGTAAAAAGCCTGATGTAGAGCTGTGGCTCAAGTGATAAGAGTGTTAGCCTTCAGCAAAAAAGCTCAGGGACAGTGCCCAGGCACTGAGGTCTAGCCCTAGGATTGGTAAAAAAAAAGAAAAAAAAGAAAAAAAAGAAAAAAAAGAAATTGCAGCAGTTATAAACCTATCCTGACCCATACTGATGGTGATGGTAATGGTGATTGCTGAGAGGAGAATCAACATACTGGAATTAACTACACCTCAAGTGCACAAATATATCAGGTGGATATCTCCCACCCACCCTCCTTCCAGGTTTAGAAAGATTTCTAACATGTTCACGTTGTCAATACAGGTTTAGCTAGACCTAAATGTGACAAAAATCTGCTGTCAAGAAATATGATCCATTTGGAGTTAATTCTAGTGCAGGGTGACAAAGAAGGATCCAACTTTAGTTTTCTGCAGGTGCTTAACCAGTTCTGCCAGCACAACTTGTTGAAGAGGCTGTCTTTTCTTCCATTCTATTTTTTTGGCTCCCTTGTCAAAGATTAGGTGGCCATAGGTCAGTGGTTTAATATCTGGGTCCTCAATTCTATTCCATTGGTCTTCAGGCCTGTTCTTGTGCCAGTACCAAGCTGTTTTGATAATTATAGCCCTGTAATAGAGTCTAAAGTTTGGAATTGAAATTCCTCCAGCGCTGTTCTTTCCGCTAAGAAGTGTTTTTGCTATACAGGGTCTTTTATTATTCCATATGAAATTTTGAATTGCCTCTTCTATTTCTTTAAAGAATGCCATTGGGATATTGATGGGTATTGCGTTGAATTTGTAGATAGCCCTTGGCAAGATTGTCATTTTCAAAATTAACTCTAAATGGATCAAAGACCTGGAGGTAAAAGCTGACACACTGAAAACTTTACAAGAAGGAATAGGAGATACACTAGGCCTCCTTGGCACAAGTCGAAACTTTCTTAATAAGGACCAAGAATCACAGCAAATCAGAGAAAGGCTGGATAAGTGGGACTGCATTAAACTGCAGAGCTTTTGTATGGCAAAGGACATAGCTAGTAAATTAATTAGGAAGCCTACAGAGTGGGAGAAGATCTTCACCAAACAAACAACAGACAAAGGCCTCATATCTAAAATATATCAACAACTCAAAAAATTGAATCACTCCAAAACTAATCTCCAAAGTAACAACCATCCCATTAAAAGATGGGCCAAAGACTTAAAGAGAGCCTTCTCTGAAGAAGAAACAAAAATGGCGTATAGACACATGAAGAAATGCTCAACATCTCTGGTCATAAAAGAAATGCAAATCAAAACAACTCTAAGATTCTACCTCACTCCAGTTAGAATGGCCAGGATCAGGAAAACGAATAATAACAGATGCTGGAGGGGATGTGGCCAGGAGGGATCACTACTACACTGTTGGTGGGAGTGCAAACTTGTTGAACCACTGTGGAAAGCAGTATGGCAGTACCTCAAAAGGCTAAACACAGAACTCCCCTATGACCCAGCAATTCCACTACTTGGCATTTACCCAACCATCCAGAATCTAGGGCATACTAAATCCACTAGCACAACAATGTTCATTGCAGCACTATTCACCATAGCAAAGATATGGAACCAACCTAGATGCCCCTCAGTTGATGAGTGGATGAACAAGTTGTGGTATTTGTACACAATGGAATTCTATGCTGCTGTCAGAAAAAATGACATCGACCCATTTGTTAGGAAATGGAAAGACTTAGAAAAAATCATATTATGTGAAATAAGCCAGACTCAAAGGAACTTAGGCTTAATGGTTTCCCTCATTTGTCATAATCAGTAGAAACCTTGGGCTCTACTAGCAGAGATCTGCAATAGAGCAAAACCTTGATACATAAGGCCATATAGTATGAAGCTACTTGAAAGGACCTCCAGGATATTGAAACAAAAGCCATATAACGAATGATTGTTGTCCTTAATGTACTATGTTATCTCTCATCTCCTTTGCTGTCCCTTGGTTATCTCATATTGGTATAGTATCTCACTTTGTTATCTGATATATTGAATTTATTTGTATTTGGTTATTTGAAATTTGATAGGGAAGGGGGGAAAACCCAAGACGGGGGGGTGGGAGGGTAATGGGTACCAAGCCATGTGAAAGGGTATCAATGTATGTGAATTAATGCACCTTCTATCTGGCAAATATCATGTAACCCTTTTATTAATTACAATAAAAAATATTAAAAAAAAGAAATATGAAATGGGGGCAGGGAATGTGTCTTAATGATAGAGTGCTTTCCTAGCAAGCATGAGCCATGGATTTGATTCCTTAGTACCCCATACATACTAAAAGCTAAAAGTGATGCTGTGGTTCAAGTGTTAGAGTGCTAGCCTTGAATGAAAGAAGCTTAGGACAGTGCCCAAGCCCTGTGTTTAAGCCCCAGGACTGGTAAATTTATACGTGTGTGTGTGTGTGTGTGTGTGTGTGTGTGTGTGTGTGTGTGTGTTTGAGGGAAATCCACCACATTGTGAGGGAATTTTAGGCAGAAGATTCTGAGATTACATTCTCTTGGATGAATGATGTCATTCCTAGTGATAAAACAGGAAAAGAGGAAGGTTAAAAATAGAAAAGGATCACATCACTTGAGTCTATGACAGAGCTCTCCTTTCTGTGAGGAAGAAAGAGAGCACGTGAGCACAATGGTTGAAATGTGGGACAATAGTGACTTATTTTTTGTGCCCAGATGAAAGCAGAAGGCCAATCAGTTTCAGTTCTGGAAGTCAAAGGACAACAATTCTAACAAATGGAGAGGGCGTTATGGGGAACTACTAGATGGTCTCAGAGATTCACTAATGGCTTCACCCTAAACAATAAATGGAGCCAGGCTCAGGTGGCTCACATCTGAAATCCTAGCTACTCTGGAGACTGAGATCTGAGAATTATACTTTGAAGCCAGCCTGGGCAGGCAAGTCCATGAGAATCTTATTTCAAATGAACCAGCAAAAAGCCAGAAGTAGAAGTGTAGCTTAAGTGGCAAAATGCTAAGGGAAATCTCAAGGTCTTGAGTTCAAACCCTAGTACCACCAAAGGAAAAAAAAACATGGAAAGAGGACGTAGAGGTGTGGCTCAAGTGATAGAGTGACAGCCTTAAGTGAAAAAGCCATATGAGAGCACCTGGACCCTGAGGTCAAGCCCCAGTACCAACACACATGCACACACACACACACACTGTGAAAGGAGAGTTTGGAAGTAATGTATTTGGGGGTGGGAACTGTCAAGAGAAGAAACAAATCTCTGTCATTTTGGTGCAACGGACCATTCCATGTAGGCTCTGCTCAGAGGGCACGTCTACATTATCGAGTTGAGTCCTCAAAGCAGATCCACCAATGGAGCTGATGTTCAAGGACAGTAACTTTCAGGGGACAGAGGGAATAAAAATAACCTGGCGCAACCCAAAGAACTTACTCTGCTTGATCAGCCACTCACCCTTAAGTGGAATGGATATTTGTCATTGAGAACTCATATTCAGTTGAGCCCCAAAAGGTTTACCATACCACAGAGGGTATTCCAAAGATGGATCAGTTTCCCAAGTAACTGATGGGTCTGTAACAGTTTCCCAAGTAACTGATGGGACACTGTAACAGTATGAGACAAGAGGAAATTATTAGGAAGTTTTGCATGGATAGTTGTGGAAATATGCAGAACACCAAACACATATGGAGCACTTAGGTATGGATTCAATCAAAAGGTAGTGGTGACGCTGGGTACCTGGTGGCTCACGCCTATGATCCTAGCTACTCAGGAGGCTGAGATTGGAGGATCCAAGTTCAAAGCCAACCCAGGCAGAAAAATCCATGAGACTCTTCAATTAACCAGCAAGAAAAGAGTCAGAAGTGGAGTTGTGGCTCTAGTGGTAGATGGCTAGCCTTGAGCACACACACACACACACACACACACACACACACACACACACACACACACACACACACACACCTTTAGGGACATCTCCCAGGCCCTGAGTTCAAGCCCTAGGACCAACCCCTTCAAAAGAAAAAGAAACAAATACTTGGTGGTTATGTTTTTAGGTGTCAAATAGACTGGACTAACAAAAAACCTGGTCAAGCATTATTTCTTGTTGTATCTATGAAAGTGTTTCCAAAAGATACCAACACAAGAGCCTATTAGGCGGGGAAGAATCATCAAGCTAGGCACCATTCAATCACTCAGGCCAATTTGGGGCCCAGAGAGACAGCAAAAGCAGAGCAGAGGTGAATGTGTCCATCTCTTCATGCCCCTGAACTCCATAACTTACACAAATAGCTTTCCTCCATGGCTTATAAGGCTCTCAGAACAGACAACTGAAATGAGAATTCTACCATCAGTCCCCCAGATTCCAAGGCTGTCAGTCTTCTTTTCTTTTTTTGTGGGGGGCACTATCCCTTGAGCCACAGCCGCACTTCTGATTTTCTAGTGGTTAATTGGAGATGAGTCTCATGGCTTTGTAATGCCAGGGCTGGCTTTGAACCTTGATTCTCAGATCTCAGCCTCCTGAGTGGCTAGCATTACAGGCGTGAATCACCGCACCCAGCTTCACAGAATTTTTGTGCCCAGATAGGCTTTGTCTTTTTTTGTTTTTGCCAGTCCAGATGCTTGAACTCAGGGCCTGGGCAGAGTCCTTGAACACTTTTTGCTCAAGGTTAGTGCCCTGCCACCTGAACCACAGTGCCACTTCCAGCTCTTTCTGTGTATGTGGTAGCAAGTAATCAAACCCAGGGCTTCGTGCATGTTAGGGGAGCACTCTACCAGTAGGCCATAGTCCCAGACCCCTGGGCTGGCTTTGAACTTTGATCCTCAGATCTTATCCTGAGTTGCTAGGATTACAAGCGTGGGCCGCCAACACCCAGCTTCTTTTTCTTCTTTTATTTTTTTGCCAGTCTTGGTGCTTGAACTCAGGGCCTGGGCACTGTCCTTATGTTTTCTCAAGACTAGCACTCTACCACTCAAGGCACAGTGCCACTTATGGTGTTTAAGGTGTATGGGCACTGAGAACTCAAACCCAGGGCTTTGTGCGTGCTGGGCAAGCACTCTTTCCGCTAGGCCACATGCCCAGCTCCCAAGGCTGTCAATCTTGAACTCAGCTTCATTACTGGCACTCCAGGTTCTCTCCCTTGCAGAGAGCCTCTTACGGAATTTCTTGCATTTCACAAGCATGTGAGTCAATTCCCCTCACCTTCCTCTCATCTGTGTATCTATGTTATCTATCTACGTCCTGTTGGTTCTATTTCTGCATATTTCTAACACAGCAGTGAAATAAATTCTTGGATGATGAATTCCTGCAATAAACCAACTGTAGCTATTTGTTTTTCAGAACGAAATGGCCAGAGACTGGGGAAGAATACGATAGTATTAAGTTTCTTTTTTCCTACTTCTAATTTGTATTTTATTCCCTTATGAAAATAATACATTAATTTGGCAAAGTAATCTAGACTCATGTTGAAATTTAAAAAAAAATGGTGAAGTGTCCTGGTAATTTTTTTTGCCAGTCCTGGGCTTGGGCTCAGGGCTTGAGCATTGTCCTTGGACTTTCTCAAGGCTAGCACTCTACCACTTGAGCCTCAGCACCACTTCCGGCTTTTTTCTATGTATGTGGCACCAAGGAATCGAACCCGGGTCTTCATGCATGCTAGGCAAGCACTCTATCACTAGTCCAAACTCCCAGCCTCAACCCTGGTAATTTTTAAAATGTGGAATAGATGTGTTTAACCAATGCATATTAACATCCTCATTAAACAAACAAAAAACCCCAGCAAATCTAATTTTTAAAGTTCCATATGAAAGTATAAGATATTTTTTCATTTATCCATTTTAGGATTAGTACCAATCTTGAGATACAGCCTTTGTACTTCTGGCTTTTAGTGATTAGCTGGAATTAAGAGTCTCATGGACTTTTCCTTTCCAGGTTAGCTTTAAACCATGAGCCTCAGAATTCGGCCTCCGGAGAAGTACAGGAATGAGCCACAGGCACTTGTGGCACTAGGTATTGTGTTTGAAAGTTTGTCGAAGTTCCTAAAATACCAGAAGTGGCTGAAAACCTCAAGCACCCATAAATGAGTGTGCTAATAAGTTCTAGAGTTCAAGCCTAACATGCCTACTTTTAGATTTAACTGAACTTGAAGTGGACATGTCTTAGGAACCTTCAGGGTTTTTGTTGTTGTTGTTTTCCTAATCTAGCAATCATCAATCTTCATAATAGGATGCAGAGAAAGAAAATGCTACCACAACATGATTAATTTTAATGTAGGAGTCAGCTGGATGGAAAAAATCCATCAAAGGTGTCATGCATTCATGTTGGAGTTCAACTTGGTAAAAAGGACAATGGCAACCTCAAACTCCCAACAGAAATGAACACATGACCACTGATATCATAGAAGAAATGAGAGCACTAGTCCAAATTTGTTTTGTTGGATGCAGAGATATTGCCAAGGTTCATCAATAAACCTTTTTGTGCGGTTGATAAGGAAATCAAGTGGGACTTGGTGAAGGACTATTTTCCATTGTTCCCAATTCAGTTTCTCCATACAATTCTTTGTGTGTGCAAGTTATAGCCTATGATCATTTATTGAATGAAGAAATTCTTGGAGAAGCCTCCATGTGAAATAGCTATATCAATATCAATTGATGATAACTAACTCACCATTATTCACCAAATTACCTTAGGGGGAAAATGCTAACTACAGAAGGAAGAGATTTATAGATTTATATTTTTCTGGTACTAAGGCTTTACTTTTTGCTTAGCTATGTGTGTATGCGTGCACGTGTGCGCACAGGTACACACATGAGTGACCCCACCAGACCTGGGGCTAGAACTCAGGGTTCGAGTATTGTCTTTGAGTTTTTAGCTCAAGGTTAGTGCTCTGCCACTTAAGCCACAGTCCTATTCCAAATTTTTGATAGTTAATTGGAGCCAAGAGTCTCATGGACTTTCTTGCCTGGGCTGAGTTCGAACCATGATCCTAAGATCTCAGCCTTCTGAGTAGCTAGGATTACAGTCGCATTGGCACTGGGCTCTTTGCTCAGATTTTTGACTTATAAGTGGTGAGACATTTCCCCACTTCCAGCTTTTTTGCTGGTTAACTGGAGATAAGACTCTTGTAGATTTGTCTGCCTAGGCCGTCTTCAAACAGATTCTCATATTGTGGCTTCCTGAATAGCTAGGGTAACAGGCATGAGCCACAGGTGCCTGGTAGCACCTCTTACTTTTTTTCTATCGTTTTCCAGTCCTGGGGCTTGAACTCAGGGCCTGGGCACTGTTCTTGGACGTTTTTTGCTCAAGGCTAGCACTCTGCCACTTGAGCCACAGTGTCACTCCCTTTTTTTTTTGCCAGTCATGGGGTTTGAACTCAGGGCCTGGGCACTGTCCTTTGACACTTTTTGTTCAAAGTGGTAGACTAGCACTCTACTACTTGAGCTACAGCTCCACTTTTGGCTTTTTCTGAGTATGTGGTACCGAGGAATCAAACCCAGGGCTTTGTGCATGCTGGGTGAGCACTCTACCACTAGGCTATGCTCCCCACCCTTCCTTTTTTTTTTTCTGTGTATGTGGTACCAGGGAAACGAACCCAGGGCTTCATGCATACTAGGTGAGCATGCTAGCACTAGGCCACACTCCCAGCCC